>NC_143196.1:5631250-5932500 GCF_051530095.1 Phoenix dactylifera | reverse complement strand
TACAACTGCATCTGACCAGCCTGTGTAAAAAAAAAGTAGCCAGCAAACAGTGTAGGCAGTGTTGCATCTTCACCAAAACAAAGGTAACTATAGTCACCTCTCTTGATCCCTCTGATCTACCTTTGCTTGACCAGGGACTGCTGGAATCTGTTTTTTCCTATCTTTTGTAGAGGAAGAACCCTTCTTATCCAATTCATTTCCTTCTGACCCTTCTTCGATTGGAAGCATGCGCTTTGACCCCTCAAGAGCCACACCAAGGACAATGTTATCTTCAAAGGTAGGCCTCGCTACTGGGGATGTTGTAGTAGGCACCCTTTCACCTTCATTTTTAGCATGGATTGGACCAGTACCATCCACCTGTTCACCAAAAGCCTCTGATGATGGCGGCTTCTCACCACCAGCTTTGGAGGTAGATCCTACTGAGTCCAAGCTTTCAAGCATTGGTGGAGAACTCGATGTTGGTGCTGTTGCAGGGTTAGCCTTGTTACTTTTTGAATGAGGGTCTCCTGTGTTTGCCTTCTTCAGCTGCTGCTTGTCAGAATTGCTCAAGATTGTGCCATCAGATGATGAAGTGACCTTGGACTCTGATGCAGCTGTGGATTTGGAGTTGTGCTCTTCACTAGTCCGTGCTGTTGTACGAGGTTTAGCTTTGTCATCTCCATTGATTCTTGGCGAAGACTCAATAAGAAGAAATGGACGGTTGGTGGCAGTAGCAGAACGAGTAAAGATGGTCTCGGAATAGGGAATGTTCTCCACATCTGCATCACCATATATTTTCTGCACTGTGCGAATTGGAGTGGCAAGCCTGGCTCGGTGATGACCGATGACTCTGAGAAGATCTAGCAAAATGGCTTCCTTTTTTTTCAATTTTCCCAAAATCCATCAATTTTATTAGTATCCCATTCAAATTGTGCTTGATAAATCTTGATAAAGCAATCTAATATTGTAGATGAAGCAACACTATATTGTCCAAAGGCTAAAAGCACATTAAAATGTTGATAACTACAAGAACAGGATGTGCTACTATATCATACTCCAACAGTTCATTAAAAGGGAAATAAACCAAATAAGAAAGACATCAGCCATAAGACAGTATGGAAAGTGAGGCGGAAGACAAATTCCACAGCCCACTGTTCTGCATTTCCTGTCTACGTTATAGATCATGGTCACTTGTCTAAGCTGGCGATAGTTTACAAATGCTGGAAATATTGGCGAGTTAATTGATCAAACCTGACATTTATTAATAGTTGGACTTATAAAAACCCAGATGGTTATGGTAGCATATGGTAACAAAAAGAAACAAAGCTTCCAAGGTTCTTCACCAATTTAATTAATTAAATTATAAAGAGAGATTCAATCCACGAGAGAGATTGTTTTATATATTGGTGAACTGGCTATGCATAAACACAAGTAGTATTATATGCTACATGAGAGGACTAAAGGCTATTCTGTATTACTATATAATAGGACTAATGCATGTGATGCCTGTGATTTTTAAGATGAGTGGCTGCTATTGTGTAAATTGAAATTGCTCCATAGATTGATTGATTGCTTTAAAAGTAGATAAGGATACTTGAACAGGCTCTTTAATTCCTAAAACATTTGAAAAGGTAAAGCACTGCATTAGAAAGAAAGAAAGGTAGATAGGTTTTTCAATTCTGACTCTAATCATGAAATTAAAGTGAGATTAGAGAGAGAGAGAGAGAAAGAGATGCTATCCTGTTTTCTTGATTTTATGAAGTATGTGCAGATTAGAGTGAGTAGTGGGGAGGTGGAGAGCTGGCAGCTTCACCAACAGACAACTCACTCGAGGATTTCACCTTACTTATAATGGAAACTCCAAGATGTATGTCGTCCATTGGATGTTAAATAGTTTCACATTATCTAGTTATCAGCTTTCAGTATACACTTGCTGCTTGGTTTTTTGGGGCTGCATTTACCTTTTCTTAATAATTCATAAGGTTTTCCACATCACCTTCTCTCTCATTTTGTGACTTTTAGGTTCTTTTTTCTATATCTAATACTATACTTTGCTCCCAAGCTAGTATTTATCCTACTCATTCTACTTGAGCCTTTTCTGAACATCTTATTCTATCTTCAGCCTACGGTTTATAAAGATTTATTCTTACAAAATTATCTGGCCTATAGGAGGCTGAATACTTCTGCTTCCAGTCAAGTTCTCATGCTAACTGCCTCTCACCTGAAGCTATTCTTTTTTCTACCCTTTCACCATCTGACTAGCTGGGGAAGGCAACTAGGTGATGAGGTGTGTCATATTATAAATTCATCTTGCAAGAGATGACCAATGAGGCCATCGCAAAGGTCTAATCCAGAGCCAAAATTTTCTGCAGCTTAACACACATATACAGGATATGTGGCTCAATAATCCAAAACCTCATCATCATCATCATCTACTTCATACTGCTATTGAATAATCAGTCAATCTGTCTTTCCCTTTCCAGATCAGTGTACCTTCTCCTTGACCTCATAATGCAGACTTCCAAAATCCAAAGGTAGATATTAACTTATTTCTTTGGTGTCTACATACAACTGAGTGGAGCCTTCATGCTTCAGCCATTCTACAATTTGGAGCTCAGCTCCAAGTTCTGAGCCAGCACATGCAAGCACACGGTGGAATTTTACTTCAAAAATTGTCAACAGGTTAATCACTCCTGATGGATCTAAAATCTAAGTATGAGACATTTTGTTAACTTCATTGAGGCTTTTCTCCTGAGGAGTCTAATATTTCCTAAAATGATCCCTAAGCGAACCACCTTTCATACCTTGGCATTTCATTGGCTCCAACATCCAGGAGGATTAGTACACTGCCATGTGTCAACCAACAGTTCTCATATTGCTTATGGAGTCTCTCGTGTTTTCCTTCATCCAGAAGAACATAAAAAAGTTCCTACATTTTAAAAATGGCATAGAATCTACTCTTGTGATCAATCTTTTAACAAACAGAATAAGCATTTCTAATGTGCCTCCATACTTAAGTATCATACTTTATTACCTCGTCCACCTGTTTCATAATCTGTTGGGCAGCTAAAAAACATAGTAAAAGATCCATGTAGATAAACCATCATATGAAATAACACCCCCCACCCCCCCAAAAAAAAAAGAAGAAAAGAAACCTCTGCAGCATTCCTAGAACTGCCTGGGGAAAAGTCCCTTTTGTCAAACATGAGCCAACCTCTATGATGAAATGCTTATTATTCATGCAGGGAAAGTTGAAATAGTTATGCTTGCATGATAAGGAAAAGGGAAAAAAATGTCAGACTGATTGTTTAAATAGATTAGTTGGGACAGATTATTATCTTCTTACCTTGACACAGAGATACTCTTCAAAATGTGACGTCTTCACAAAGCATGATATGAATATCTGAAACACAATTGAAAGAATATAAAAGAAATCAACACTAAAGAATTACCATATAAGATAATTAAACCAACACCTACAGATGTAGTACATAAAGGAACCTGGAGTTTTAGGGCTACTTATTACTTACTGGAACCTAGCACATGAAATGCATATGTATCCATGGACGGTCATGATTGACTGTGATTCTATATATATATAATAAAAAAAAGTATTCAGCACATTAGGAAAGTGGGGAGGTTTGGAATATGGAGTTTAGTTTCAGGTTTCAAGAAAACATTGTAACAAGATGAGATGGTTAGATTGTTCTGTTTTCTAATCATATTGGGGCCTCAAGTAGATTTACATATAAAATATGATCAGGTCATCCATCGTAATGAAAGCAGTGACATGGACACATTCTAATATTTTATAACATATTAAATATTTAATTATACATTTTGAGCAATAGAACTTCCTCAGGAACATGATCAGGAATAAGCTTAACTTGAAGCTCAAATTTATACAAAACATTCTCAAACTAACCTCTGATATGCTACTCAAACATAGTTCCACGTATCTTTATAGCAACTTGTAAAAGTATATGCGCAAATGCATGTGGAAGAGAAATATAATCAAAAGTTATATGATCATTAATTCAATTATAAATATTCATCTAAGTTCTAACTATATTAGTCTACAGCTTGAGACATTCATAACAGAATGGTAGTTTTAAAAATAAAAAAAAATTGATACAGAACTATTACATTGCATAAGGTTAATCTACTCAATAACATTACATTAGTAATAAATTGCATAAGATTGGTAAAAGTGTATGTGCAAATGAACGTGTAGAAGGAGAAATGTATATAATTGATCATCAACCTAAATTATAAACATTCATCAAATTATATTAGTCTATTGCTTGAGACATTCATATCAGAATTATAGTTCTGAAAATGAAAAATGATAGATGTATAATTATAATATTACATAAGACTGAACTTCTCCCTTATATCTATTACATATAATTATTAGTTATGTTAGAATTGTAGTTTGGAGATAGATCAAATGGTTCTGGTCTACCTTTGTCCATATGGAACCAATAACCTTTCAAAAGGTACAGCTTTTTTTAGACATATCAGCTTTCAATGGTCTTGGACTCTATGTAAAGGTCGCTTTGAGGATGTACAATCAACATTTCATGGCTCTAAATGAAATTACAATGCTTTCTAGGACAAAAAATGTCTAAAAGCTTATAGCTGTAATTTGGAGATGATTTCTTCCAATTTTTGGAAAAATATAATTTTTCACACAAATATAGCATTTAATGATTTTAGACTTGTATAACAGGACTGCTCACAATTATATCTCCCAGCACTCAGCAAAATTCCAATGTTTTCTGGTTCAAAAAGTGATTGGAAGCTATAGCTGTAATTTAGTGAGGATTTTCTTTTGATTTTTATAATTTTAGTAATACTAGGAGATCTTTAAGAAGTTAGATGGCTAAGGTATCTTTATTTGGATTCAAAGGCCATGATCACTTCTGGACAGATTTTAACCATATAATATATAGATATATATAGACACACTATGATGATGATGATGATTGCAATTAGGCAGGAGATCATGAAGGAACTTTTGTTGTTATTGAACATAATTGTAAAATAAGAATAATTTAACCATACTTGGCAGGTTTATTTCATATAGAGTTAGATTTGTTTTGTTCGTATATTTTAACTAGATTTAGATGTAAAAAGTACTTTCATTTAATCTAAAATGTCAATGTTGCATGTAATGTTCATAGTTAGCATTGGAATGACGTGATTTACTTTCTCGCTCAAGGACTTTCGAATGAATCATTGGAATATCCTACATCATATTATGCATTGAAGTTTATATGCAATTCGAAAGGAGCTTCATATGAAATATAAGCAATGTAGACAATAAAGAAGAAATATTTGTTAGAGCTTAAGTTTGCTGTCTATAATAGCACAATGAGAATCTAAATTATCATAAAGAAATCTTATGATGTATTCTTGTTTGCACCATCGAATGCAGTCAAGATTGTCATCAAAGAATTGGAAGTAGCATTTCTTCTATACAGGTGTTTGTTATCTAAACCTTTCTGTACTCTTCCAGTCTTCTTAATTATATATGGCCTTGATTATAAATATGACCATTATAAGAGCTGAGTGGATATATATATGGATTTGACCTTCGCAAGACACCTTCAGCCTCTTTTAATAACTGTAGAGTCAGATAGCTCTTTTTCTTTCCATCTATTTCCAAATATTGCTCTTGTATTTGTCCATAATTTTGTGGTCAATGATTGTTCACGACCCGTTAGACAAGAAAATTCTAACCTCTTGAAGGCATGACATTTAAACCTATATTTTATTACAGATAAATCAGAACTACCCATATTTACATATTACTCTTGTCCTTATACTAGCCCCAGCCTCCCATCCCCCAACATTTGACACCCCGTTGCTCCCTCTTCCATTCAAAATCCATCCATAACCTTCTTTCTCCCTAACACCACCACCCCAACACGGATAATTTCTATGATTCCATCTTATGTCGGAAGCCCCCATTCCCTTCTGTTCCGTTCATTCCCACTCCAATCCCATAACCTCTCTCCCTCCCTCCCTCATGCACACACAGGTGCACACTCAAGGTGGCATCCCTGCAAGTTGAAAATTAAAGCTTAAAACCCTTTAACCCTTCAAATTAATAGATTATGTCTTTCAGATAAAAACCCTTCAATATAATAGATTACCAATAAGCATCACATGTTTAGTACTTAATTTAAAAACTATATAAGTAATCTTATGCACAGCCTATCGAACTCTAATTCCTACTTAAAGCTTTCACTTTGAATAACTAGAAGACTCTTAGGTTGTCTCTCCACTTGTATCTTTTACCAAACGCTTGTTCATAAAATGTTCTAAATTCTTTATTACATGCATCCTAAAGCAGTAATATTTTCTTCTGCAGAATGTCAGACTTAAACAGCCTCCTATACATGAAATCGGCATGTCTCAAATTCTCATATAGGGCCAGATTGCAAGACGGTCATGTGGGGCCTGCACAGGGACGTATTAGGTGGACATCCAGCTGTGGTAGTAACCATCTACACAGCCATGTAGCTAAGATCTCTTTTTCCTTTGATTCAATATATATTTACAGTTAATCATTAGAAGCAAGATCAACCAAATCACATCATGTGATTGCTGTGTGATAGCCAGCTCAAAATGTCAGTACTTGACCAACAAAGTTATGACTCACCAAAAATTTGACAGCCATTAATGTTTAGGTATGGACATTTCTATGCTCTTCTCAATTCTTAGCCTATGGTGGATGTGGAGAAGGAACAATTTTTTTAACTTCAGGGCAACAACATATCTCTTTGGTTTGCCTAGAAAATTACCCGGTCACCCTACTTCAAACTTAGGAAAGGGGGAAGGCGGGCTCAGCAGATTTTTTCAAGTTAATTGATGAGTATAAATGTTCCTTCGGAGAAAACTTTAGCCACAGACTAGGGCAACATGTCACAGGCCAATGCTAGACTGACTTGGGAAACAAAAGTTGCATCCGCCTCAAACATCGAAATTACATAAAGCATAATTTCTGATGATACAGAAGCATGTTAGCTTACATATTATCATGACATTTTTATGTTCACAGCAAATTTAAAGTTAAGGACCAAGTTTTTTTTTTGGGTGGGGGTGGGGGTGGGGCTGGGGGCATACTTTACAAACTGTATCAACTCATTCGCCCAGTGGAGACCGGTACAATCCGGTACAGAAAGAAAGAATAGGCAGGAACTACCATGCAAAGAAATTTCTGTAAAGTTTTCGAAAAAATGGCCTGTGTTTCAATGGGAAAGGCAATTTTTATCTTTTTGCCCCAATGTGGCATTATCTGATAGCAAAAGTAGAAGAATGGTTGCTTAGCTTACTTAATATTTAGACAGTAGCATACTTTACAAATTATGTTTGCCTTTTTCCTTCACAGAATATTTAACGACAGCAAGAAATAACAACTGTAAAAAGAGAATGTTTAAAATGTTTGGACATGAACGTCACAATAGGAGAGAATGGTTATGTTTTTAGCATTGATACATGATAAATTGAGACTCCATAAAAGATGCGGGGGATGTCAATAAATCTTGAACGACAAGATGTGATAAGACTTCCTTGCAATATGGAGATGCAGAGTTGCAGACAGAGACCATGCATTCTGAGAGGTCAGAACACCTAAATAAAATTAATATTTTCATGCACATGAAGCTTGGCAAACACAATATATTACCTTTTCATCTATTGATTCTATACACTATCCATACAAAGTTTGCTTATTTTTTTATACACAAATACAGCACATGCAAACTGGCACATACAAACCTACTTTGGTAAAGCAAAGCTTCAAAGCACAATTAGAGTTTACTTATACAACATGGTGAAGGGATAAGAATTTGAGAGCTTTAAGAGCATGTTTACCAAAAGAGCTTGATTTTCAGGATTGATATTTTCCAGAAACACTCTTCTATGCAATCTTTGCTGTTCTATTTGAGGATTTTTTGCCAAGACTTTCCGCATATCTGCCACTATATTCTGCTCCCAAAAGAATGTAAGGTTTCAACTTTAAGAGAAAGAGGAAGTTATGAAATGAAGCCAAAAATATAAATGAAGAAAGAAGTTTGCTCAGATACATGATCAGCAGAACTGTCCTCACATTAATTTTATTGACATCCAAGTGGCTGATAGCAAGATGGGTCTTAATACGCCAATGAGCCTTCTGGCTGAGATTTCTCACAACATTTACTGTGAATTTGTGGTTAGGAATATGGACTGCTTCACGATCATCACCTCTTATAATTGTTGGAGACCACCAACCTACATGCTGAATGGGTAATAGAGTTTCACTAAGCTAGCTGCATAAGATTGGATACAATAATACATAAAGGAAATAAATGGCAGTTAGCGCCAATAATTATAGATATGCACTTCATCTATCCACAACAGAAAATAAAAGACAGATCATGAACTGAAATATATATATATATGTATACATATATATATATGTATACATATATATATATGGATAGATATATATATATGCATACATATATATATATATGTATACATATATATGTATGTATAGATATATATATATGTATGTATATATATATATGTATGAATACATATATATATATATATATGTATGTATATATATATATATATGTATACATATATATATATATACATATTAGACATATAAAGAAAAAGAGTGAATTCATAACTGATGCTAGAAGCAAAAATAGTATCTTTTCATGCTTTCAAAAAGGACTCAAAAGCTAAAGCATTACCAACTGCCGTCATAATTAACAATTTTTAACCCATCTATTTGGATTGAAACAGCATACTAATTGGGAACTGCGATCTTAAAACTAACCTCAACAGTACCAGAAACCTCATAGCCCTCGATCTTAGTCTGAATCCATTCATTCACAACAAAAGGACGTGTTGCATGGACCATTACACTTGAGAGAAAGTTTGTGAATATCTACAAGAAATACAATTTATCAACGTAGTCAGGAAAAAGGTGAAGACCAACACTTCAAAGGGCAGAAGACACTACAGTAATATGGAACTTTTCCTAAATGATGAAATCAATTTACTTGTTATTTAATAGTTTTCAGTTAGAAACTCAAATTCCAGCAGTACCTCACGGCCAGCAAGAGTCAGCAGGACTGTTCCCAAGCCTCCAGCAGTGATCCATTTCTGGGTAGAAAAACCCAGCAGCTCCATGAATAAAGAAAGTGCAGCAGCCCAAACTGCGGTGTACACAGCTTTACCAGCAAATTGGAAACCCATCTGCAACAAATGAGATAATTAAAAAAACACACAAATAGAAGAAAATAGTGCCATCAATATATGACATGATTGTGCATCTAGAAAATGGGGACAATTTGGGGAAAAGGATATGGACCCTTCTTAAGATCAGCTATTAGTAGCACATAGACCTATGCCATAAGATATTTGATAAATTTGAAATACATTATGCCTTAACATCATCCATACTTACGACATTTGGCCCTCTCATGGACTGAACTATGAAACTAGCACTCTTTTTATGTAGCAAGATTTAAATACTAGAAGACTATTCAAGGAGAAAAAAAAATCTTGTTATGATAACTGCATCCAAAATCAACCTCTAAAAAAATTTAAGAACATTTGAGACAGAAAAGCAATTGAATATTAAATAGATTGCTTGACTTTTCCCTTCTCTCCTCAATTCACCTCCCCCCCCCAAAGGCAACCACACAAACATAAAAAGAAAACAACTATTATGAGTTCAAGAAAAGAACAGAAGAAATTTGCATAGCAAAAACGTACATTTCTTGCATCATCAGAACCACTGGTCTCCATCAAGAATTTCTGTGTTTGCTGAATTAAGCTGCAAAGGAAACAACAATGATGAGTGCTAAACATAGAACACTAGTTCATTTGCTATATCAGCAACATATTGCTATAAATCAAACAAAAGAAAATGAAGATATTGACAAGGAGACATATAAGAGCAAATGTTGATTCAAATGGTTTTCCCAAAAAAACAATATACATGTCCCATACATGTTTCTTGATGCTTGCATAAAACAAGCTAGACATGTCCCTCTTAGCCTCCTGAGATGCATGCTCATTGCTAACATGGAGCATGCCAAACCCATGAACATAAATCACCTTTAAAACCTTTAAACACTATATGCGCCTCCTCTTGACATCCCGAAAATGCACTCATTTGATAGTAAACACAGGACCATACATATTGGCATCAAGCTCTCAAAAGCAACTAAGCTATGATTTGCATGAGAATATTACCGTTGAACTCCAGAGCAATCACCTCATATTGAGGGAACTTTTTATTTTCCTTCATGTTGTTGCAATTCTTGTTTTTTCATATTCTGCCTATTCATGCTCATCATTTTGGTATGAAATCTAGACAGGCACTTGGCCACATTTATCTTTCAACTGACTGTTTTTATCGCAAAGAAACTAAGTTAAGGTAGACATAGCAACTTCATGATGGTCAAGCAAGACACTGACTACAGGGGGGTCAAAGGAGAATGGAGCAATTTTCACCTAGAAGAATAGGCACCAAAATTCAGCATTGAGATGTTTACTTGGAAAAGGTGACCGACCAAAGATGATGAAGGTTGCCAGAGACATGCTCTGAGGTCTTTGGTGATGTGATCAACATACAACTGCGAGCGATTTGACTCAAAACTGGAGTATGAAAAAACATACTCAGGAAATGGTAAAAAAAATCTTATTATTCAACATCTGATGATAGATAGAAAATCTTAAGAATAAGGACAGAACGTCATCAGGTTAAGGAATTTTAATCAAACTGACAAAAAATATCAGTTGGTTCTTTCCTGTGATTATCTGGTTGACAATTAACATGCAATTTTCTTCTATTCGTCATTTCTATCTGTCCTTTTCTGCCGTTTCATGTCCCTCATGCTAGATTCTTCCAAGTTCTTGTACCTTCTATCTCATTTCTTTCCTCATCCTCAGTAGATAGACTCAACAATCAAGGTATGCCATACCAGTCAGTATCAGCGTATTCCAGATATATTGTACAGTAGCGCTACCGAACCGATATGCAATACGGAGGGCTGTAATAAATGTCAGTATGCTGAACAAACACTAGTGAATCAAGATGTTACAACCATGAGGTCCGGTACCGAGATGGCAAATCTTGCTCTATACACTCAGATTATATAGAAAAAGGGATAATTTGACAGCACAATAAAAGGATACATGACTATTCGAATTTAAACAGACCACGTAATTAAAACAGTTATGAATATTTTCCGATTCTATAAATCACCTTCTATTTAAAATGCTTCTGTTTGACAAGCAAGCAAATACCTTAATCAAGCCCAACTTAAGTCTATAAAAGAAGCTTTACATGGCAAGCTCACAAGCATGTGACATTTACTTTTGTACTTGTCACCTCTAGATATGAAACAAAAACAATGCAGTAACAGCAATATAACAAAAAGGATATTTCAAGTCTGGTGCACAAAAAGTTTCATGAATGAAACTTGAGGAACAAGTATCAGTTTGCAGTAACGATGCAAAGATTCCACAGGGTATCTGCATTTTAGTGGAAAATTGTAGTTTGGGACAAAAGCATGAAAGATTTAAAGTCTACCATCCAATAGGACAGTAAGTATCAGAAGTGGCATACATGGCAAAAGGATAACAGCAGACGATACTCGAGAGACTATTGAATATCTGCAACATCAGTGACTTTTTAATGGTGTGTCCAACATAGTAACTTCGTAAGTTAAAAGATATGGCTTGGACTGTTGCAATAAAGCAATAAGCCACTATGTGGAAATTATTCTGATGGATGCCATCGCAGCAGCCCTGTACTTGATGTATACATGATATACAGCTTGAATGTATAGGATACAGCTACATACTACCCAAATTCAACAAGAATCATTTTAAATGAAAGAAGTTTAATATAATAACAACTTACTTTGATAGACAATATGCAAAAGCCAGCACAGTAGATAATGATCTTACAAAGCTCAAAAGGCGTTGCTTTACTGCCTGGCTTGCTTCTGATGGCAGAACAACTGGATCAAGTACCCTGTTGAAACATCCAGCTGTCATTAGTGAAGAGATTCATAATAAATCATACCATGCTACCTATAAATATATTATATACAAAGACAAAGTTTAAAGTCATAATACCTGCATATGAGTGTTGCTCCAGCCCAAAGAAGAAGTGGTTGAAGATAGGAGGTAGAAACATGATACATCTTACTCTTTTTCCAGTTATTGTCATTCTATAGGAGAGCATTGCAAAGAAAATTCATCATATTCTTAGCTAATAAAAGTGAAAGAAGGCTATGAAATTCATGAATGTATAGACTTATGCATAAAACTCATACATGAAACAAGTGTCTGATGGAATGCATGACTGGTCCAAGACCCCAGAGAGCAAAAACAATTATTCCAACTGCTGGCACTAATTGGATAGCAAGAGGGCTTGCAAGCAGTGCATTATATGACCTATATGATAAATTCAGATCAAATTATCAACAAAAACATTCATATACGGATAAAGCAATCAAATAAATGCAATCATAACAAACTGTAGAATGACTGTAGACAATAGATATACCTTAATATCAGCTCAATGTGTTTTCTTATGTGCAAGTACAAGCATATGAACAAGTCACAGCTGTGATGCATGCAAGTCACGATCTAGACATCTAGCAGTACTGGAAGTGGGAAACTTTTCTAGATCTGAGAGAATATATAAGCTATCCTTCAATATGCACTTAAGGATCTCCCTATTATTTGAATGGAGTAATCTTGTAGGAGGAGATTGGAGTTGATTTTGATATTAGCAAAGTAAGTTGATAAAAAAAAGGACTCCATTTCTTGATTCAGTTCTCAAATTCATAACCCTTATGATATTTGAGAAGGCATATTCACTCACAATTAGACTCCAAATAATACATGTAATGAATAAAAAAGGAACTAAGCAAGTTAATTATTGTGGATATGGATGCTCCTCTTTAAGAGGTAACATCATCACCTCTTTAATCAGCAAATGATTACTGTAAACTATCCTCTTAAAAGCAAAACATAAATGCATGTACTCAAACTCAACCCCATTCAGCCTCATCTTTATCACACCCCCATTGCTCCCAAAAAATAACTGGGCAGATAAATATAGAATTTTACACCACAATAATTTCATCAACAATCTAATCCTACCAGCATGGGAGGCAGAATCAACAGTTATTCTGCCAAGTTTCAACATATAGAAGTCACACAGACTGGCCAGTTGGTGGATGTGTGATGAATGCAAGTCATGTACGAAGGGTAACAGTAAGGTGTGTAAGCCAGCTAAGTAGAAGTTAAAATAGTGCATCTACTGTATGTCCATGCAATCTTGCAGGTAGGAAACTAGAGTGTTGGTTATTTCCCCCTTATCTCCTTGTCTTCATTTTATTTTTTTAATATAATATTGCTTATTGTGTTTCTTCACAAGATCAAACCAACGTATTAGGCTTCTTTCTGTTGCATTAAGCACCACACCTCCTTTCACTGCAGGATAAATGTCCATTAACATAAATAAGATGACAAATAGATAGGTTAGCAGATAATAAGTACAAAGATCTTACATATAGATAAATATGATACAAAGCACAAATTATTATTAAATATAAGTAACATGCCCAATCATCTATATCGTGTGGGTATGTAATCAAAGGAGGAAAAAAGGTACCTCGTCAAAGCCAAGGTGGTACTTTTCAGAAGAGGGATACCATTTGCAGAGCTTGGTATAGCAAAAGATCGGCACATGAAAACATTGTATCTAAAAGGGATAGAGAGCATCGGCTTGTATATCCTGTTTGAAACATGGAGACTCCAAACATCTTGTTGCTGAAAAAATAATATTTATATTTCCTTTAAGCTGCATGTGTATAAGGAAAGAATAAAATAGCAATTTACTACAGTGATTTAATTGATGGAGCAGGAAGACAGGTAACAATTTATAAAACATTTTCTCTTTACAAGTTATGGTTACTTAGATGAAGTACCCAATGTGTGTTACCAGAAACCAAGAATTTAAATAATTCTGAACCAAAAGAAGGGGAAAAGAAAAAGAAAAAGCTGACAACTTCAAGGTTTCAGAGGTAAAACAAGAACATGGAGAAGCCATAACAAAAGGGAATAATTAAGTAGCAACTTGGAACACATAGAAGAGAATCCTTTCCTTGCAGAATTTCATTTTTTAAAGAAAAGAAGTACAATGTTAGAAGGTATGAAATTTTTTGAAAGATAAAAAACTATTTGCATAAAAAAAAGATGAAAAAAGAAGCTGTTATATACTTCTGCATTCAAATTGTGACATACTCAACTTCAGAGCAAAAGCTTAATCAATCAATCAGAATGTAATATAATCATTTTTAACTTTTACCATTAAAAAAAAAATAGAAGACCCATATTCAACTACAAGAAGCATCCTCAAATAAAGCATTGAGAACTGTACCCCCCCCCCCCCCCCCCAAAAAAAAAAGGTATTGCAGACAACAAAAGGATCAAATCATGCTTATAACGAGAAGATATGAGATAATGAGAAAATATAAAAGGAAATAGAACCATACTGAAGCACATGAAGAAAAGGAAACACTCGGTAAATGGCGCCAACCCTTCATTTCTGAACACTGAAAAATCATAACCAAAGTCAAACAACTACTGAAATACAAAATGCTGCATTAAGCTAGTATACTGATGCAACTATAATATACCTTAAATTGGTTTGCCTGTCCAAATCTTTTGATGACACCAAATTCATGGAACAACTGCAGAGAAGCTCCAGCGGCCATGGTCTAGAGAATATAGAAATGGAATAGCCAATATGTTGGCAACAAGAAGTTGTCCTCTTGCCAAAATTTTCAAATAATAATGGTAAGTTTCTATTAGTGCGAATTAAGAGTCCAAAGTGTATGCACAATGGGCACCACAAGAGCCTGGAATCTGTTAATAAAAGGTATATAACTCGTGTGTTAGTGGCATCAATCAAACATCATTCTACCCCAGCACCACAATTATTCCCTGCATACCCAGACTGAATACAAGAAGGGATTAAATTTTATTTCCTCGAGTAACCCATGTAAAATTCTAATGAAACTAGCAGATTCTGGAAAAGTTATGTATTCTCAAAGAACTTTTTGAAACGTTACTATTTTTTGCATAGCTTTTGTTCTAATCGAAACCATTTTAAATATAAAGCTTATACAATAGCTTCTAAAGGCTCAGTCTTTGACAAAAAGAAAAACAAAAACACAAAAAAGTGACAAAGTAACTTCTTTTACTCAAGTTCTGTCCGATTATTAGAAAAGAAAAATCCATTGTTTTCGTCCCAATTATTACCTATGCTGTTTTGTTTTTTTTTTTTTCCTCCTCAACACTCAGGTATAATAGCATAAACGACCCAAAGTTTGTGGTGGGCGACAAAGCATAGCTTTTTACCATCAATCTATCCTTCAATTTCTCAAAAATCAAAACCCAGAAGAAGAAACCCTAGACGAAAATCCGTCAAACACTATTCAATTAAACCCGTTACATCCAACCAAAAATATACACATCAGATAATTACCAATTTAAAACACTCCACATCACGGAGATCATCCCAGAAAAATCGAAAGGAAAAATTGAATGGAAATTAAAATTACCAGTTCTGGAAGCCAGGCACACATTAATCCCCACGATGATTTGTAAATAGTCGCAAAATTTAGCGAGAAGATTACTGAGTAATTTGTAAAATTCGTGGAACAGGGGAAGGTGGAGTTGGGGTGCGAGAGGAAGCGAGCGAGGCGAATCGGAGGGGGGAACCGCAGCCAAAAGGGGCCAAAAGGGGCGGCGATGTCGATAACGTTCGCCGCGTAGGTGACGGCAATTCCCCACGTCTCCTATTTTTTTTTTTTTTTTCGTTTTTCTTAGGGTACGTGGTAGCTTCGGGTTTGAGAAAGGGCCGTTTCCAAGTATAAACAAACTAGAATGGGGCACGTTACAATCAATATGTTATTTTTTATTTTAAAATAAAGTTTATATAAATAAATAATATATAAATACTAAAAAATAGTTAGAATTTTTTATCTTTTGTTTTTATTTTCTAATAAAACTATATATTAATTAAATATATTTTATGTAAATAAATAATATATGATTACTAAAAAAAATTTTGTTTTTTTTTATTTTATTTATATGAATAAACCAAAAAAATTGTCAGAAGGAGGATTTGAATATTTGAATTAGATGCTAAAATATAAAATATGAGAGGGCATGAAACGAACAAGATGGGAAAAAGCATGATAAAGAAATATGGATGATGAAACACCTATCATGAATGGATACATTATGGAAGTTTGCATTGTAGATAGATTTATCAATAGATAAATATGAAGTTTGTAAAATCAGCTAAATGTAAGGCTGCATTTGGCATCATCATTTTTTTAGAAAAATAAGACAGAAAATACGTTTATTTTTTTTTATTTTTGACAACAAAAACTTGTTTAGTAGTCAATATATTCCTTTTTTTTTACAACAAAACATAGGAAAACATGTTTAGTAAGCCAAAAATAGAAAATCCTTTTATAATGTTTTTTTTGTTTAAAAAGATCTTGAAAATAAAATTTCGAAGATAGAGAGAAATAAAGAATATCACTATTGTATAAATGAATAGTTTGAAAGTAAGCATTACACAATCTCCAAGATTTTTTTTTGGAAAAAAATAGATTATTTTTTTTTGGAAAAAAATAGATTATTTTTTTTCACCACATACACTATTTTATTTTAATATGACGCCACTAATAAAATGAAATATTTTTTGAAAAGAAAGTCATTTTCACTAGGCATGTAGCTGCCAACATTTATATAGCAGAAGGAGATAATGTGGTAGGAGGATGCAACGAATTGGAGGATGAGATGAACATAGGTGAGGTAAAAGAGATGGAAAGGAGGGAAGAGGAACAACCTTCTTGATGAAGCGGGTAGGAGTGGAGGTGATAAGATAGTAGTGGCCAAGGGCTCGAGAGAAGTAAATCATGGAAGTTAAGATTCGATTTGATTTTATGGCTCAAAAGGTAACTTTTAAAAGTAATAAAAGTAAAAAAAATCAGTTCCATATTTTTCATAAATTATAAATGTTACTTTTCAAAGTAAAACAATGGAAATAAGGGAAGCAAGGAAGGCCTAAATATAAATAGAAATATTTAAGCAATGGGTAGTATTTTCAAGATTTCATATGCAAAGTTGTAATTCACATAATTATCCCTATATGCAATTCTTTTTACATATTTACCCATGTTAGACAAGGATGAGATTGTTAAAATATCATAAAATTATATTAGATCTATAAAATTACATTTTTAACCTTACAAAAATGGGTCTAAAAAATTAAACAAGATCACTAATGATAAGCTAAATTGAACTTCTAAGCATCAACTAAAACACAAACAATTTAACCACCAAGAAAATTTGCATTTATAATTGAAAGTAATAAATCATTCTAGTTATATGGATTTAATTGACTAATATCTATTAGCTTATAATATTTCAATAGTTTCCTCCTTGATATAAGAATTAACAAAACACATACTTCATTTTGTTCCTTTTGATATTTGCAAAATTTTTATTATTTAAAATATCTAAAATATAAAATAAGCTTTGTTAGTTCTACATATGTATGTTCTTATATTATATATTAGCTTTTTATGATTTTTAAAAATTAGATGATTTATGATCATTTTACATTTATTCTACTATTAAAAGAAGTAGCGTAGAATGTAGATCCATGTGATTCAAAAATCAATAATTAAACAAAACTTTATCAACAGCTATGCATATTATTTTCTCTTTGACATAAAACAAGATATAAATATATTTTATTTCATTTTCTTGGATCTTGAAAGTTTATCACTTAAAATATAATTAAAGATAATAACTTTGTTTTAAGAGAATGTTTCATAGATTTTTAGTTTAAATACCAATCTTTAAATAACAAGGTTCTATATTCTGTTCTATTTTAATAATAAAATTAGAATAAAATAATCATGAATTATCTAATTATTTAAAAATTATGAAAATTTCATATATAATAAATAAAAATATGTGGAACTAATAGAAATAATTAATATATTTTGTTGCCCAGATAAACAACTCAAGAGGGGGGGTGAATTGGGTTTTAAAATAATTATTACAATTATTTGATTTGCGAAATACTAATTAACACTTTTTAAAGATGATTAATTAGATGCTATGTGCTGTGAATGAAATGAAAGTAAGAGAGAGGCACAAACAATCACAAACACAAAGATTTTATAGTGGTTCGGAGCTAATCCTTGCTCCTACGTCCACTCCCCAAGCCTTACTTGGGAATTCACTATAACCCCTCGGATTACAGCCGGTTGTTTTACAAGCTCACAATCAAACTTGTTGTTTTACGAGGTCACAACGAACTCGGTTGGTTTTTCCAGGCTCACCGACTAGAACCACCCCGATTGTTTTTCCGGGATCACAATCGAACCCTTACACTGTTGGTTTCAACCTAGGCTCACCAACAAACCTATACACCCTTGATTCAATCCCCTGATTGAATCAAGTAAAGATCAAATGGAAAGAACAAAGATAAACAGAAAAATAGAGCTTCTAAAAAGCAGATATACAGCAATATAAACAAGAGTAAAGTTAAGAGCCCTCAAACACGTTTGAGTTGGAGTAGAGAAGGGCTTCTTGAACTTTGGGTCTCCTCTTGAATGTCTGGAAGACTTGACGGCAGGAGGAGACTTTTTAAAATGCTAGGAAGAGGTGGTTGAATGGAGTTAATGGCGCTCTTCCTTCTTTTCCGTTGAAAATCAGTTTGCAGATGAAGGATTCTTGTTTTTCTTTGAGTGGAATGTTACTTCTCTGCTTTGCTACAGTCCTCTGTGGCTATTTAAGCCATTCCCCATGGAAACTAGCCGTTAGACTCACTTTACTAGCCGTTCTGCACACTCTGCACATCCTGACAGTGTGTCCGTTGGGGTCGGAGTCGACTCGCGCGATCTGGAGTCGACTCGGCTGTAGCAGGAGTCGACTCATGCTTTTCTGGAGTCGGCTCGGCAACTGTTCCGGATTTGAATTAAAGTGAGCTTCTCGACTGGGAGTCGACTCGACTTAACCCGAAGTCGACTCGCCAAAAACTGGAGCTGACTTGGCATTCTTGGAGTCGGCTCATCCCATGGAATCCATAGAGCTGTTCTTCAACTTGGCTCACTCGAGTCGACTCGGAAATACTGGGAGTCGACTCGGCGCTCAGAGCCCGAACTCCCGATCTTCTGTCTTTTGGCTCGTCCAGTTTTGGAGTCGACTCGAACTGTTCCGGAGTCGACTCGGCTCTCAGTTTCCGAAACACTGCCTTCTGTCTTTTTGATGTAGCGCTGCCTTGGAGTCGACTCGAGCTGTCTTGGAGTCGACTCGCGTCTCAGAGGCAATAATTCGGTCTTCTGTCTTTTTGGGGTCGCGCTGTCTCGGAGTCGACTCGGGCATTGCGGAAGTCGACTCGGATCTCAGTGTCCGAAAACTGCTCTCTGACTTTTGCCTTGAATACCACTGAGAGTCGACTCTCGCTTTCTTTGGAGTCGACCTGCCAACCATCGGAGTCGACTCGCGTTCCTCAGGAGTCGACTCGGCTCTCAGGGTCCGAAAACTCCTCTCTGACTTTTTGTCTGTAACTCCCTGGAGTCGACTCATACTACCCTGGAGTCGACTCGGCTAGCATCGGAGTCGACTCGCGCACTTCAGGAGTCGACCGCTGACAGGTTCTGAGTTGGGTCTTTCTGTTTGTTTGTCTGTTCTTAGTCGGAGTCGACTCGTATTATTCCGGAGTCGACTCGAGCCTGTGCCAATGCTTCTGATACGCTTGGAGTCGACTCGTACTATCCCGGAGTCGACTCGAGTCTCAGACCATGGTTCATATAGACTTCTTAACTTATCCAAATTGTCTTGAACCAAATCTAGAGACTCTTAACCATAAATTTACAGGGATATCACTGAAACACTAGATTGAATTCATTAGTAAACATAAGATATACTCAAATGCTTTGAGCTCATCAAAATCAAATAGGGTTACAATCAATCACTCCACAATCTTCCCCTTTTTGATGATGACAAAACATTGAGTATATGTAAAGTGAATTGCTCAACAAACAAGAAAATTTATAATACAATTTCGAAATAAATTCAAATGTCTGGTTATTTAATTTATCCAAACTTGAAAGGTGTGAAACAATAAATTTTGGAGTTAAAGCTCCCCCTTTCATTTGGAATTATATAAGCCTTCATATCATGCAATCAATTGTTTGGCTTATATATATTTAATGATTTTGCTTTCTTAAAAATTCAGATTCTCCCCCTCAACATATGCATTCAACTTTGTTTTGATTCTCTGAATTTTCTTTTAGTGCATTGAAACTTTTGAACTGAAATTTTTGGTTTTTAGAGAAAAAACCTGTCAATTTGTTCTTGAGTAGGATTCAACTAATCTCCGAATATCCCTTGAATAGATTCTGGAGATTACTCCATTAGGAGCCCCAACAGAGAGATAATGAGCCTCGAGGTATCAAATCCACTAAGAACAAATTATTGTTTGTTTTAATTTTTTGATTTTCATTTTGATTCCTTTTACATATCTATTAAATATTTCTCCCCCTTTTTGTCATCGTATCAAAAAGGAGGTAAGCAGAACACACAAGCAAGTAGAGATAAATGTGCACAATATTGAAGAAAATTGTCTACTCATTGTATTGATGTATATGTATTTGTGAATACAATAAGTAAAGCAGTAAATACATGTCAAAATACAAAAAGAGCTAAAGCTTCCTCGAGGAGGATGCGGCTCCCCTGGGCTGTCTGGACTGTTGTTCCACGAGTAGGGTGACCGCATCGGTGACGTGCTCTAACTGTCTGATAATGGCCGAGGTGGCCCTGCTGTGTGTCGTGTCGAGCTCGGTCACAGTCTGTTGAAGTGTGTCCAGCTTGGCGATGAGCACATTCGCCAAGCGCTCGGCCCCCTGACTAGTGGTGCCCATATCCTGTCGGATGTCATCTCGCATCTGCCGTGTGGTGCGTGTGACATCACTCATGCTAGAGAACTGGGCTTGTAACAGGCTCCTGACATTGTAGATTTCTTCCCGCAGATGGGCCGTCATCTCGGTCACGGCTGACAGGGAAGGAACCAATGCAGAAGAGGGTGCAGGGGAGGGAGCAGTCGCTGGACCTCGGAGCTCCCTCAGCAGGTCGTCCCGAAGATCCCTCACTATGTCCTGTCGCAACTCCCGGAGCTGCTCAGGAGAGATCCGGACCTCCATCAGCTGAGTGGGTGGAGCGGAGGAGGAGGGTCCGGCTGAGGTGGAGGGTACTGAAGTGGAGGGAAAGGTAGGAATGTCCGAATCAGGGTCAGGACTGGGGGAGTGTCTGGTAGTATGTGTGGAGGTAGATGGTTTCCTAACCCAGGTTTCCTCTACCTTATGAAAACCCATCCGGTGCATGGTCCCCTCGCCCATGCGATCTGTCCATCGCAGACCGCGAGAGGGTTCCCCCTCAGGAGTGGGGATCCCAAACTCCCTAAAGATCAATGTGTACAGCATACCATAGGAAAGGGTGAGCCTAGGCCTATCTAGTGGCTCACATAGGTATCTGTAAATGAGTTTCGGGAAGTTGATTGGGGTGTCCTGGAGGATGTAGAACATAAGGGCTAGGTCCTTCTCAGAAACAAAATCGAAGCGGCCAGTCTTCAGGAAGAGGGTCCTAGAGATGATACTCAAGAGGAGCCGCATCTCAACTGACAGTGAGCTGGCGGACACCTCATCTAATGGGGACTGGGGTGAACACCCTAAAATGGCCGTAAGGGCCTCAGTCCTGTCCTCTGGATGTGTAGGAGATACCCCAACTTGGGGAAGATGGAGGATCTGAGCAATGATATCCTCCGAAATGAACAATGGGACACCGGCTACCGTTCCCTCTATCCCACCATGGCCCCTATGCACGGTACCGTAGAACTCCCTAACTAGCCCTGGGTATGTGGGGAGATCTAGGGAACAGAAGAACTCTAAACCCTGGGCCCTTAACCTCTCTCCTATGGTGAAGCCCTCCCGGGAGAGATAGTCAAAGTTGACGTATCTCCCGGTGGAGACCGCCTTCCCGGTGCACGGACGCGAGGGAGCGGGCCTCGGCGGGGAACGAGCCGGAGGTTGTGGCCTCACGGGATCGTTCCGAGCCTTGGACCGTCGCTCGGTGCCGGTCGCGGGTTGGGGCCTCTTCCGGCTTGGGACAACGGCTTTACGAGGCATGGTCGACCTAGAATGGGATAAAACGCTAATGGACGGAGGAAGGTCGACGGAAAAAGTCTAAGGGCGGCCGGAGATGATCTCGGAGTCGGCTCTAGGGTTTGTGAACAGTGGCGGCGGTGAATAGAAGTGTTGAGTAAACGCTTGGATTAGGGTTAAAAACTCGGATCCCGACCGCGAGTCGACTCCACTGAGTCGCGAGTCGACTCGACCTCGAGTCGACTCCGAAGTATGCGCGAGTCGACTCCCCTTATGCTTCCATTGTCCTCGAGTCAACTCCCGTCTATGTGCGAGTCGACTCCTCCTTATGAGCCGACTCTGAAACTTACTCGAGTCGGCTCGAACTCTGGCACGCACCTAAAAATCATGCTATTTTCGTACCAAACCAGGGACACTTACTAAGTTATGATCTAATTTGATGATCATAGTTGAGAAACTCTATTTTTAACACAATTTAATCATCAAAATCAATGAACTAGTGGAAAATACCACTAGGATGGATCAATCACTCCTAATCCCCTCCTAAGCACACTAAATCTCTCTTCACTTAAGGGTTTTGTAAAAATATCAGCTAATTGATCATCAATGCAAACAAATTGAAGTGTCACATCACCATTCAGTACATGATCTCTTATGAAGTGATGTCTTATCTCAATATGTTTAGTTCTTGAATGCTGAATTGGATTTTTAGTTAGATTAATGGCACTTGTATTATCACAATTAATGGGAATTTTATTTTGTTTAATGCCATAGTCTTCAAGTTGTTGTTTAATCCACATGATTTGAGCACAACAACTCCCGGCTGCAACATATTCAGCTTCAGCAGTAGATAATGCAACCGAATTCTGTTTCTTGCTAAACCAAGAGATTAAATTTTCTCCTAAGAGTTGACATGACCCGCTGGTGCTTTTTCTATCAAGTTTACAACCAGCAAAGTCTGAATCTGTGTATCCTATTAAGTTCATGCTAGATTCTTTAGAATACCATAAACCTATATTCTTTGTTCCTATTAGGTATTTAAAGATTCTCTTGACTGCAATTAGATGAGATTCCTTAGGATTAGACTGATATCTAGCACACATGCATACACTAAACATGATATCAGGTCTACTTGCAGTGAGATACAATAAAGATCCTATCATACCTCTATATAACTTTTGATCTACAGATTTACCTGATTCATCTTGATCTAATTTGCATGATGAGCTCATGGGTGTGCTGATTGGCTTGTTTCCCTCCATATCAAACTTCTTAAGCATCTCCTTGATGTATTTAGCTTGATTGATGAAGATCCCCTCTTTTGATTGTTTGATTTGAAGCCCGAGGAAATAGTTCAGCTCTCCCATCATGCTCATCTCAAACTCACTCTGTATCAAGTCAGCAAATTCTTCGCAGAGACGATTGTTAGTAGCACCGAATATAATATCATCAACGTAAATTTGCACTAATAACATATCTTTGTTTTCCTTCTTCAAAAATAGTGTTGTATCTACATTTCTCCTAGAGAATTCATGATCTAGTAGAAATTTGCTAAGTCTTTCATACCATGCTCTAGGTGCTTGTTTCAAACCATAAAGTGCTTTGTTCAATTTATATACATGATTGGGGTATTGATGATTCTCAAAACTAGGAGGTTGTTCTACATACACCTCCTCATTAATATACCCATTTAAAAATGCACTTTTTACATCCATTTGAAATAATTTGAAATCCTTAGAGCATGCAAATGCTAATAATAATCTAATTGCCTCGAGTCTAGCTACAGGTGCAAAGGTTTCATCAAAATCAATACCTTCTTCTTGATTATACCCCTTTGCTACTAGTCTAGCCTTATTCCTTATTACAATTCCATTTTCATCAAGTTTGTTTTTATATATCCATTTGGTACCTATGATTGAATATTCAGAAGGTCTTTCAACTAGATTCCATACCTTGTTTCTAGTAAATTGGTTTAATTCTTCTTGCATTGCATTTATCCAATTTACATCTTTTTCAGTTTCTTCTATGTGTTTGGGCTCAAAATGTGAGACGAAAGCTAGATGATTGTTTAAGTTCCTAAGAGATGCTCTAGTCCTAACAGGTTGAGATGGATCATCTAGAATTAATTCCTTAGGATGCCCGTGAGCAAACCTCCAAGCCTTAGTCAGCCCATGATCCATAATAGCCTCTTGGCTTGATGATGCACCTCCAATTAATTTTTGATTATCATCTTGTAACGTCATCTCATCTATCTTTTCTTCAAGAATTTCAGCATCATCATCAAGATTAACTCTCTTACTAGAAGAGGTATCACTAGAATCATCAAAAACAACATGTATGGATTCTTCTATAACTAGGGTTCTTTTATTAAAGACTCTATAGGCTTTACTAGTTGTAGAGTACCCCAAGAATATACCCTCATCAGATTTAGAGTCAAATTTTCCTAGATTATCTTTCCCATTATTATGAACAAAACACCTACATCCAAAAACATGAAAGTAATTTACCTTTGGTTTTCTGTTTTTCCAAAGTTCATAAGGTGTTTTCTTTATAATGGGTCTCAATAAAACTCTATTTAATATATGACATGAAGTATTGATGGCTTCTCCCCAAAAGTACTTAGGGAGGTTACTTTCACACAACATAGTTCTAGCTATTTCCTCTAGAGTTCTATTTTTCCTCTCCACAACTCCATTTTGTTGTGGTGTCCTAGGTGCAGAAAAATTATGAGTTATCCCCTTTTTACTACAAAACTCATCAAATAAATGATTTTCAAATTCGGTACCATGGTCACTTCTAATAGCTATTACTGAAGTATCTCTAGCATTTGTTACTTCCTTATGAAATTTCTTAAAGACTGAAAATGCTTGATCTTTATGAGCTAAGAACATAACCCAAGTGTATCTAGAATAATCATCTACAATAACTAGACCATATTTATTTCCACCTAGACTTGTGGTTCTAGTTGGTCCGAATAGGTCCATGTGTAGTAGTTCTAGAGGTCTAGAGGTAGAGACACAATTTATAGATTTAAAGGAGTTCCTTGATTGTTTGCCAAATTGACATGCTTCACATATTTTATTCTTTTCAAACTTTAGTTTTGGCAAACCTATCACGGAATCTCTTTTAACTAGTTTTGATATTGTGTCCATGCTTGCATGACCTAACTTACGGTGCCATAACCAACTAGCATCATTATCCTTAGTTTCATTAACAACTAAACATGGATTATGTTTGGCAAGATCCTCAAGGTCTACAACATACACATTTCCACGTCTTATTCCTTTAAAAACTAAACTATTGTCATTTGAGTTGGTTATGATGCATAGTGATGGTTTGAACAAAACATCAAAACCTCTAGCACACAGTTGACTAATGCTAAGTAAATTATGCTTAAGACCATCAACATATCGAACATTATCAATAAAGGTTGAAGGGGTAATTTGTACTTTACCTATACCAATGATGTGACCTTGGTTATTGTCTCCAAAAGTCACAGCACCTCCCTTCTTAGCTTCAAGGGTGAAAAATTGATCCTTGTCACCCGTCATGTGTCTTGAGCAGCCATTATCCAAGTACCAACAATTTTTGTCGACCTTGGCTGCAAGACACTCCTACACAAGCAAATCATATAATCTTAGGTACCCAAGTTTTCTTGGGTCCTTCATGGTTAGTAATGTTGGTTCCTTTTAGAACCCAAACCCTTTTAATTTTTTTTCGAACACATTTGCTTTATGTCCTAATGTTCCACAGCAAAAACATGTTATTTTCTTAGTTTTGTTTTCTCCTGCTTTAACAAAGAAGTTACTAAGAAGTTTTTGCTTATTTTTAGGTTTATATCCTAAATCAGCTCTATTGAATACAGCTCGTTGACTATTAAGTATCATATTCAATTTTTCAGAACTATATGTAAATTTTTCAACCAAAGGTTTGTATTTTTCAAGTTCTTTAGTTAGTGTTTGTTTTTCCGTTTTTAGAATGTTCAAGTCTTTTGTGAGATTCTCGTTTAAGATTTGTTTATTGTTTTTAAGTTCTGAAATTTCCTTAGTTAGTTTTTCATTATCTTTACTCAAGGTATTAGTTTTTTGAATTAAGAGTTGGTTGCTTGTCTTAAGTTCTAAATTTTCTTTGGTGATAAAGTCCTTATCCTTAACTAATTTATCGTATTTATGTAGGTCAGATTGATTAGCTAGCTTTAGCTCTTTATTCTTAAGATTTATAGCCTTATATTCAATCATTAATTCATTAAATGCATCATACAGTTCATCAAAGGTAAAATCTAGATGCGTTTCGGATGTTACCTCATTTTCATTGGCCATGAAGCAGAAATTGGCCTTTTCTTCTTGTTCCTCATCCGATGATGATGATGATGCGTCGGAGTCCGATAGGGTGGAGACAAGGGCTTTCTTCTTCTTGTACTTGCTCCCCTTTTTCAGTAAAGGACACTCAGCTCTGATGTGCCCCGGCTTCTTGTACTCATAACATCCAATTCCCTCATTTTCCCTTTTCTTACCTTTATCCTTGCGATAGGAATTTGAGGGACCTCTCCTTTGATGAAAGGACTTCTTTTGGTTGATGAATTTTCTGAACTTGCGCACGAGAAGAGCCTCATCATCATCTCCCTCATGATCTTCTTCTTCACTGCTGCTATTGCAAGACAAGTCTTTGTTAGAAGATGTAGATTTGAGAGCTATTACCTTTTTCTTATGGGAGGACTCTTCTTCGCTGTGTTGCTTCATTGTTAGCTCGTGCGTCATTAGGGATCCAAGAAGCTCTTCAAGTGGAAGCTTGTTCAAGTCCTTGGCTTCTTGGATTGCCGTCACCTTGGCTTCCCATGACCTTGGTAGACAGCGAAGAATCTTCCTGACAAGCTCACTGTTAGTATAATTTTTGCCAAGGCTTTTTAGGCCATTGACAATGTCAGTAAATCTAGTGAACATGCAAGTGATTGTTTCATTAGAATCCATCTTAAATAGTTCATACTTATGAACCAATATATTTATTTTGGATTCTTTGACTTGATTCGTGCCCTCATGGGTCACTTCAAGTCTATCCCAAATCTCTTTTGCAGAATTGCAAGTAGAGACCCTATTCAATTCATTCCTATCTAATGCACAGTAAAGCACATTCATTGCTTTGGCATTGAGTTGTGCCTTCCTCATGTCATGGTCGTCCCAATCCTTTTCAAGTTTGGGTACAGTGACACCCTCTACATATATGGATGGAATGTATGGTCCATTTAGTATAATGGTCCACATCTCATAGTCTTGGGCTTGGATAAATATTCTCATCCTAGCCTTCCAATATGAGTAGTCGGATCCATTAAAGAATGGGGGTCTTTGGGTGGACTGGCCCTCAATGTGGGAAGATCCAAATGGGGTTGTTATTTTGATCTTTTACTCTTAGGATAAAAGAGTTCCTGCTCTGATACCACTTGTTGCCCAGATAAACAACCCAAGAGGGGGGGTGAATTGGGTTTTAAAATAATTATTACAATTATTTGATTTGCGAAATATTAATTAACACTTTTTAAAGATGATTAATTAGATGCTATGTGCTGTGAATGAAATGAAAGTAAGAGAGAGGCACAAACAATCACAAACACAAAGATTTTATAGTGGTTCGGAGCTAACCCTTGCTCCTACGTCCACTCCCCAAGCCTTACTTGGAAATTCACTATAACCCCTCGGATTACAGCCGGTTGTTTTACAAGCTCACAACCAAACTTGTTGTTTTACGAGGTCACAACGAACTCGGTCGGTTTTCCCAGGCTCACCGACTAGAACCACCCCGATTGTTTTTCCGGGATCACAATCGAACCCTTACACTGTTGGTTTCAACCTAGGCTCACCAACAAACCTATACACCCTTGATTCAATCCCCTGATTGAATCAAGTAAAGACCAAATGGAAAGAACAAAGATAAACAGAAAAATAGAGCTTCTAAAAAGCAGATATACAGCAATATAAACAAGAGTAAAGTTAAGAGCCCTCAAACACGTTTGAGTTGGAGTAGAGAAGGGCTTCTTGAACTTTGGGTCTCCTCTTGAATGTCTGGAAGACTTGACGGCAGGAGGAGACTTCTTTAAATGCTGGGAAGAGGTGGTTGAATGGAGTTAATGGCGCTCTTCCTTCTTTTCCGTTGAAAATCAGTTTGCAGATGAAGGATTCTTGTTTTTCTTTGAGTGGAATGTTACTTCTCTGCTTTGCTACAGTCCTCTGTGGCTATTTAAGCCATTCCCCACGGAAACTAGCCGTTAGACTCACTTTACTAGCCGTTCTGCACACTCTACACATCCTGACAGTGTGTCCGTTGGGGTCGGAGTCGACTAGCGCGATCTAGAGTCGACTCGGCTGTAGCGGGAGTCGACTCATGCTTTTCTGGAGTCGGCTCGGCAACTGTTTCGGATTTGAATTAAAGTGAGCTTCTCGACTGGGAGTCGACTCGACTTAACCCGGAGTCGACTCGCCAAAAACTGGAGCTGACTTGGCATTCTTGGAGTCGGCTCATCCCATGGAATCCATAGAGCTGTTCTTCAACTTGGCTCACTCGAGTCGACTCGGAAATACTGGGAGTCGACTCGGCGCTCAGAGCCTGAACTCCCGATCTTCTGTCTTTTGGCTCGTCCAGTTTTGGAGTCGACTCGAACTGTTCCGGAGTCGACTCGGCTCTCAGTTTCCGAAACACTGCCTTCTGTCTTTTTGATGTAGCGCTGCCTTGGAGTCGACTCGAGCTATCTTGGAGTCGATTCGCGTCTTAGAGGCAATAATTCGGTCTTCTGTCTTTTTGGGGTCGCGCTGTCTCGGAGTCGACTCGGGCATTGCGGGAGTCAACTCGGATCTCAGTGTCCGAAAACTGCTCTCTGACTTTTGCCTTGAATACCACTGAGAGTCGACTCTCGCTTTCTTTGGAGTCGACCTGCCAACCATCGGAGTCGACTCGCGTTCCTCAGGAGTCGACTCGGCTCTCAGGGTCCGAAAACTCCTCTCTGACTTTTTGTCTGTAACTCCCTGGAGTCGACTCATACTACCCTGGAGTCGACTCGGCTAGCATCGGAGTCGACTCGCGCACTTCAGGAGTCGACTCGCTGACAGGTTCTGAGTTGGGTCTTTCTATTTGTCTGTCTGTTCTTAGTCGGAGTCGACTCGTATTATTCCGGAGTCGACTCGAGCCTGTGCCAATGCTTCTGATACGCTTGGAGTCGACTCGTACTATCCCGGAGTCGACTCGAGTCTCAGACCATGGTTCATATAGACTTCTTAACTTATCCAAATTGTCTTGAACCAAATCTAGAGACTCTTAACCATAAATTTACAGGGATATTACTGAAACACTAGATTGAATTCATTAGTAAACATAAGATATACTCAAATGCTTTGAGCTCATCAAAATCAAATAGGGTTACAATCAATCACTCCAGATATTTGGATTATTTAAATAATTTTAAAAATATACAAAAAATAAAGTAAAGTAGGTATTTTGTTTATTTTTCAATCAAAGAGGAAAAATTGATTATTTAAATTTATAATCTAGTGGAAATAATTTAGTTAAATAACTATTGATGGTTAATAGGTTTGTATTTTACTTAGTGGTTAGGGGTTTGATTCAACACTTAAATATTATTTTAACTTCAATTTTGGGAACCAATTTGTTGGGGATGAAAATGTTACTTCGTACATCTAATAGAACTTCAATAGTAGTTTAAATGCATGGTTAAAGAAGGGTGATGGCAAGGTAAACATGTAAAAGGAATTGATTCTAGAGACAAATATATAAACTGCAACCTGCAATTTTGTGGAATAAATATGTATTAACCACTTTTATAGGGGTATATATGTAAAACCTCTTATTTTTCTATAACAAAGTATGTGCTATTAGTTTATTTTTTTATTTTTTGTGAATTGATAACACACTATTTATAGTATATATTATAAACAAAAAAATTGAAGGATGATTTCGCTCCTTTGAATTCTAGTATGGTCTTCTAGTACTTATGACAAGAAATTTTTATTATGCACTATATCTTTTTAATGGGTTGCTTTCACTTAATTATACTAGTGTCTTATATATGTGCCATACACAAAGTAAGGAGAAACATGAGAAACATAGAAAAATAAAAGACACATGAAGGCATGAATGTAAACTTGGTTGTAAATTTTTTTTAAAGAAAAACATGGTAAATTAGGGCTTTTCCGTATGGTCTATCTCTTTTCTCGACAACTAGAGATTTTATATTTTATCATTGGGAGATGCTTCTTTTTTTTTGGGGTATAGCAGCAGCTCATATAACTTGTATTAAAGTACAACCAATCAAGTCCAAAAAAAGAAAATGGCGTAAACAAGGAGGGGTCACTTGTATCACACGTCTATAGAACCGCTCCAGAGTATCGAGCAATAAACGAGGCGACCCAATCAGTGGCTTGGTTCGCCTTCCGAAACACATGGATAGCCTGGAAGGAGTCCAAATCACTCCCTAGTTCGCAGATGTCACACAGCAACGGGTGCCCACACCTCTGTCGATCCTCTTATCGAATCCAATCGATCACCATGATAGAGTCCCCCTTCAAGCACACTCTACTAGCACCGAGCACATACCCAGTGAAGATAATGCTCTTCCAAGCTGCCCGAAACTCTGCCTCAATGGCGGTCATGCCATCAATGCATCATCCTCCTACTGCAACCAACCTGGAGTTCTGGTCTCGGATCATGAAGCCCATGCTACCACTAGCACCATCGGCGGTCACACTGTCATTGAAGTTCACCTTGAGATGGCCGGGGGGTGGGAGCACCGAAGAGAAAAGGATGAACCTCGACGTTGCAACAGTGGAGCGGAGGTCCTAGATGTCCCTAGCCATTCTAGATGAAGTCTCGGTGGTAGCCATGGTGATCTCTGCAGTATCTAGACGAGCTCACAACCATTCTCATGGGCATCCTCCTTCCCTCGCAGAGACGAACGTTTCTGTCCAACTAGATGTGGTAGGCTAGGTAATTACAGAAGGTGCCCCGCTCCGCAAAACTCGATCTCCGAAAGAAATCCCTCAGGAAGCACAAAAAAGCCTTTAGCCATAAGCACAAGAAAGCTCACATGTGTTTGGTAGCTGGAGTTGAAGCAGGTTAGAGTTGCAAAGCTTGTGAGGCATCCAAGAAAGAATCTCTTGCAAGTTTTCATTTTTTGGAGACTCACCTCTTGGATAATTTTTCTTGCTCCTTCTCGAGTTGCCATTCATTGCATTATTATTTTTGTAATTATTACCTTTCACTTCTTTGAAGACAAAAAATTTTGAAGACAGTTTTTTCTTTGATCCTCCATAAGAGCCGATCCAACTAGATCAACTTTAACTTAGCCCTTAGCCAAATTCTACAAAGAAATTATTGACTTAAAGCAAAGTCAGCAAGTGAATTGCCAACTCACCTGGAGGGAAGGGTGAACAGGTTGCCAACTTCATTGAGAAAGAAGCAACAAACAGTTTGTCGACTTCAATTTGAATTTTGCAAAAAAAATTAGGGCATCCCTTCTTTCAAAACAAGATAGAGAACGCCCCCTTATGGCCGAGCAGCAGTGAGTTGCCTTGTCGATTGATATTGTAGTGCACCGAGGGAAAGGTGATGAGTGCCGGATAGCATGGCGCTAGCCAAGAAGTGCAGTGCTGCCAAAACAACGGTTCGGCCTTAGGACTCAGCACCACGACTGCAACAGACCTCCCTCTCACTTTCTCCCTCTATATTATTTTTGGGAAGGCCACCGACTTCCCTCACCATTACTTCTATCTATATAATAGACTCTTGCCCTCACTCCACCTACATCTCATCTCTCCTTACCCTTTCCTTGCTCCATCCTGTGATGCCCCTACTCCCCACTTTGTAGTTGAGATTTTTGCTTTGCCGCCACTGCTCAAGCTCATGATCGGTAAGTCCTCTTCCTTCTCTTCTCTTCTTCGCCCTCTTATTTGTCTCACTTTCTTGTTTGACCCTAGGGAGGATGGCATAAGGCCATCCTAATTTCACTCCAAAGGCTCCAACTAGCCTCTTTTCCCATCTTGACTATTGGTAGCGCTATAGGAACATCTGGCATTATCGACGCTTTTTAATCTATTTGCCGACACTAAAAAACATTGCGTGAAAGATCTCCAACACTTTCTAAAGTGTCACAAAAGCATCAGAAGTGCAATCGTGGGAAAACAATTTTACGATGCTTTTGGTTCGCGTCGTGAATTATAAAGAATAATGTTTTTAAATGTCGCTAATTGGCGATGCTTTTAAAAAGCGTCGGCAATAAAGCATCCTTTATTAATGATACTTATTTATGTCACTAATTAATGATGCAAATTAGCGTCGCTAATATTCAACCGATGATGCTTACTTGTGTCATTTGTTTATCTTGTAACGATGCTTTAAAGCATCATTATATTTAAAATATGGCGACGCTTTATAGCATCATAAGTATAAACTATTTTTTAAAAAAAATATTATTTAAAAAATTTAAAAAAATTGTACTCAAATATATACACCAAACTCATATATAACAGAAGCCATATAATAAATAACACATGTATCATATATAAAAATAGCAAATATTTATATTGTCAAATATGATTATATTTACATTGTCAAACATGATTAAATGTCTATTACAACTCAATGTGCTTCAAAAAACATAAAAATATACACATAAAACTTCTAAAAAAAAGTCTAAGGGCTAGCAAGGGTCCATGGCGGCATCATCATCATCTTTATGACTACTGGAAGTATGAAGAACCTATAAGAAAAAATATAGAAACTTTAGAAGTTGAGAATATAGAAATTATAAAGTATTATAAATTTAAAATATGGCGCCATTTGAGAATATAGAATATATTCAACCGATGATGCTTACTTGTGTCATTTGTTTATCTTGTAACGATGCTTTAAGGCATCATTATATTTAAAATATGGCGACGCTTTATAGCATCATAAGTATAAACTATTTTTTTAAAAAAATATTATTTAAAAATTTTAAAAAAATTGTACACAAATATATACACCAAACTCATATATAACAGAAGTCATATAATAAATAACACATGTATCATATATAAAAATAGCAAATATTTATATTGTCAAATATGATTATATTTACATTGTCAAACATGATTAAATGTCTATTACAACTCAATGTGCTTCAAAAAACATAAAAATATACACATAAAACTTCTAAAAAAAAGTCTAAGGGCTAGCAAGGGTCCATGGCGGCATCATCATCATCTTTATGACTACTGGAAGTATGAAGAACCTATAAGAAAAAATATAGAAACTTTAGAAGTTGAGAATATAGAAATTATAAAGTATTATAAATTATTAAGCTCATACAAAAATATATATAATAATTATGTAAAATTTTTAAATAGATATAGTTATTTACTTCAAGAGGGATAAACCACTGCAATAAAGATGCAATTTGGTCAAGCTGAGCCCTCAAAGATTATATCTCTATATGATGACTCTACCTCATCTCCTCCATCTTACGAATGTTTGCAGTGCTTCTACTATATCTGGCATCCTGGGTATATCTGCTCATTGCAGATAATTGAGTGGGGTAACTCCAATGTCATAACCCCTTTGATGTGACTGGTCTTCCTATATGATAATGAGTCCCTGACACGCTTTGTAATAAGGGGTGTAGCCCTCTCCTATATTTAAGAAAAAAAGTCACATATTAATTTTTGAAAAAATAAGTCCTCCAATTTCGATGCTTTTAAACGTCATAATCTATCGACACTAATAAACTGCATTGGCAAATTTTGATGCAGTAGCCAAATTACCATCGCTTTTTTCTAGCATCAACTGATCTTTTCTGTAGTGTGGCCATGTCACAGGCAACAGCCAAGGGCCCGACCACTAGCATCTCTCTCTCACTCGTTTGCTATTCTTCGGAGATGGTCAATCCATCCTCTCTCCGACCAACCTCTCATATTCTCATTCCTTCCTTTCACTCTCTCTCTCTTTTTTCCTATCTCTTGCTCTTCGTGTGTTCCTGGAGCACTTGTGGAACTTAGAGTGGGGCCCGTAGATGAGCCCGTAGACTTAGAAATGTCCAAGATTTTAAAGTAATATTTGTATTTGTTTTAGAAGAAATTTTTTTAATAAAATGTTCTGTCTAGATCGTGCGTAACTTGCATGGTTGAAGATATCGTAAGTTGATTAGTGAGTTACCCCTACCTCTAGTATTTTTGTCATACACATGATCCAATTTACAATTTTATCTTACTTAATTGAAATCTATATTATTTGAAATTAAATTATGGATATCATATATGTTTATGCATATGCTCTGCATAAAAATAAATATCATATATGCATATTTATGTTTAAATTATATATCATATATGCTCTATATAAAAATAAATTTTAAAATATTAGATTAAGAATGATATTTTTTACTTTAGCATGAATTGAATTTTATTGCATCGATAAATATGTTTAGGCTGTGTTTGGCATCATTGTCATAGTTATTTTTTTAAAAATCTGAAATTAGGAATTCTATTTCTTTTTTTCTAGATTTCTCACAATAGAAAATATATTTGGTTCATGCTTGTTCTTCTTTTTTTTACAATGAGGGTCGACGACATGGCCAATGACAATGTAGAGGGAGGGGGGATGGGGCAGGCAACATGGTTGAGGACAAGGGGCAGGTCGACGCTGGGCGGAGAGGCAATCAGGAGAGCAATGGAGGAAAAAAAGTGGAATGGGGTCAGTGATGCAATTAGAGATGAGGGATACCTCAGTATCAACAGGTGAGATGGCCAATCAGGCCTAACAAGCTGGTGTGATTGGGCATGAAAATAGGGATGAGGGCTAGATTGGGTGGAAAAAGAGGGTTTGGAAGGAGAAGGGTGAAAACCCAGTTTTCAAATTAATTTTTTTTTTATTTTCACCTTTTTTTAGAAATAATGAAAGTTATTTATAAAAAAAGAAATATAAACAAGGTAACCAAACATATTTTCTACTTTAAATTCTGTATTTCTATTAAAAAAAGAAATAGAAAAAAGAAACAACACGAAATAGCCCCTTATTTCATTAGTTGTGATATTGCTCTTTAGTTTGACTATGATCATATGGGGTCAACATGGAATCTCCTTCTAGGTTTGTAGTGAGGCGATCACCGGCACATATTGATTGACGACATTATAGTCAGAAGCTAGTTTCTTTTCAGGCCATGCTAGTAGGGTGATTATGGACATACTCATTTAAGCTGACCACAAGTTAATCGTAGTATTTCTAATTGGATTTGTGGTAATTGTAATTAGATTTGAATGAATTTGGACCTTTAGCCTAATGAAGATGCCAGGGCTTAAAGTCTTAAACAAGAGAAGTATGTGAGGATCCGTATGGATGTATATTTAATCCCACATTGATTATGCACCGAGCTGATTTTGGATACTTATATAGGTCTAAGGAATCTAAATAATACTTTTGGCTAGCCATTTTGGAGGAGGTCTAGGTTTGTGTCATCGCCAACTGGGATACGTCTACATGCTTCATACGCTGAATATAATTGCTTTACAAGTCTAACATGCTTACGCCTGTACCCGGATGATAGCTCCATGCGGAGACCCTGATTCCACTTTCAAGCTTTGCACTGATGAAGAATTTGCAGTTGGATCGCTTATGCTCATTTCATACTCCCCGTGGAAGAGCTGGGTCTCAAAGAAGCCATCAGCATCAGTCTTCCCCGTCACATTACCAGACCTCCACTCTGCTATCAGCTTGTCTACCACATCTCCGGTTGGATGGTTATTGAAATTGTTGTCTGTTAGGCACATTCTATTGCAACTCTCTGGGTGCCATCCTGCCCACAATACGATCCCGTTCACAGCCGGATGTGAGTAAGCCTCCCTCAAGATTTCCTCAAGGTAATTTGCCTGTTAGCAGCAAGTTTCAGTTCTTAGTTTCATCATCAAGAAGATCGAGAAGAAGTTGAGTCGACTGTGGTGAGGACGTACGTGATTTGGGTCTTGGGTAACATCAACTTCTGTGAGCCAAATGGGCACCTTGGCCCCGGCAAGAACATCCAGAGCAGATCTCATGTATGGAATATTTGGTGCGCTGAAGTGGCCCTCCAGTCCTATTGCCATATTATATATAATCATTCCCAGGGTACGACTTGACCTCCCGCAGCTTCTCAAGGTACTTGCCAGGTGTCGACGTCGGGTCTCCAGGCTGTTCCAGTGTATTGTAGTCATTCAGGAACATGAGTGTGTTGGAGCCCAGAGAGTGAGCCTTCTGGTGGAAGATGTTAGAGGCATTTTTCCCAAGCCTGTCCTCAAAGGAGGAGAAATGAAGGTCCTCATTGACAACATCCCATGCAATGAGTTGGCCACGGTATCTCGACATAACAGAATTAATTCGCCTATTAGATGCGTTCCAGAGCTGGTCGTAGTCGAGGGCCCGCACCCAGTCCATCTGGTACTTGGGATCGTCCCAGAAGACATTGTGCCCTCTGATGGTAATGTTGTGCTGCTTCGCGAAGGCGACCATGGCATCCGGAACGGAGTAGTCCTCCTGGCCGGGGGCGCGCTCCGTGGAGTACCATTTCATCTCGTTCTCGAAGACGGTCACGGTGAAGCGTGAGGCGAACCAGTTCTGGTATTGGGTGTTGTTGACGATGCTACCGGGAATGGCGCAACCGAATGGGAATCCTGGCCTTTTCTGCGCGAGCGAGACGGTTGCACCAGCGAGGCTGGTGCCTTGGGCATCGACAGCCCGGAACCTTACCGTCTTCTTGCGGGCCTGCATGGATTGCTTTTGTTACGTTGAGTTCCAAGTATTTTAAGAAGGATTAAACCTACCGCTTGTTGGATGGTTACTATGGTGGGTTCTGGATGATGATTTGGATGTTACCTTCTCGATGCTCTTGGTCTGATGAGTTCTCCATTCTTCTTTGGTGAATGGTTGCAATGACACGCTGTCCACCCATATCTCCACACTTGTGTTTTCACTCTGCAGCAGTAAAAGAACCTTGCTGGTGAGCGTATCTCTTGGAGTTCATTTGTCTGCCAAGCTTACAATGTGCACCTTGAGAATGTTTCACAGATTAAATATTGTTTTCCTCCCAATTTATGCAGACGATGTTTTAAGTGTGTTGAAATCTTGAACAGCTGATCTCTTGTAGGGCTGGAAGTGGGCCGGGCCGGGCCGGGCCGGGCCAAACCCCTACCCAAGCCCGGCCCGAAATTTTTTCGGGGCTTCGGGCCGGGCCGGGCCCGAACAATTTAAAAGGAACGAGGCCCGAGCCCGGCCCGAGCCCGTTTGGGCCAGCCCGATGACGGGCCCCGCCCGATGACGGGCCCGGCCCGATCCAGAGTTCAAAAGCTAATATGGGCCATGGGGTAATAGAACATGCGACTTCAGGTACTCCAAAGGACATTGAGGGTGGGACAGAGACAATCCTTCTTGATGGTAGAAACAAGAACAAACCATTATTGCTTTTTAGAGAGGGACTATAACATTAAATTGGCTTACAGTCGGCTGGCTGAGATGAATAAATAGCCAAATAATTTGGAAAGCCTCAAGGACTTTTCCAGGAAAACTCAGAGCATGGAATTTCTTATGCCAAATTGTTCAGAGGACTTCCTATAGAGTGTACTGTTCAAGATGTTGATATATAAGCAAATTGTCTATTTTGCTTGTCTTACATGGATTATTGGTTACCTCCTATTTATGCTTGTCTTACATGCTTTCTCCATTCGAATTACAGGTTGGCGTCATGTTTCAAAAGCTGGTATCTGATGATCATACTCTAAAAGTGACAGATATTTTGATAAAAGAAGAAGGAAAGGGATTACTTCCAAATAGAGAGAGCATTAGAGACTATTCTTATATAGCAGAAAAATGATTATTGTGCTCTGGTTCAAGAAAGTGTAGACATTGTACATCTCAGCACAAGCATAAATAATGTGTGGAGGCGTGTATACACATGCTTCGACAAATGTGTAGTAGTATTGTAGTAAGGAGCCCGTACCTTTGGATTGCATTGCTGATGTAAAGTTAATACGCTCAAATGACAGATCACCTGCACGGCTGCACAGAGGACAATTTTACAGAGGTGTATGTGCAAATACAAGTACATGAAAACATACAAGCAAAAATGTCGACAAGCAAACAACCTACTCAACTTAAATCAAATATGAGATGGACCAAGTAGGCAATCAGACAGATCATTAACAAAATAGCATCTGATGGTTTGAAGATAACTTGCAAAAAAATTCATTCCATGCAACCAACTGCAACGATACAACTGAAACCAAACAAAAGGATTCCATCAAAAACAGGAGGATAAAAAAAATCATCGGCCTGAAGTCGTTGTTCCCTGCACAATAATATATTCATCATATCCATGTAATAGAGAAACCCCCTGAAGTCAGCTTCAGGCCTGCAGTTCAAAATCTTCAGGCCTGCAGTTCAAAAACATACAACTCTCATAAAATTTTGCAACAAATAACCATGATCCACATGAAAATACTCCATCAACAAACATACTTGATACTTTAGGTATGAACTAGATCTGATGAGGGTATCGTCATTCAGTTCTCCCAAATTGGCCACTCTAGGAGTCCAGGGTATCGTCATCTACATTCAACGTTACAGAACTCGAGCAATTTGCAACTGTTAACACACAAATCAATCATAAATGTTTAAATTATAAGTACAATAAGCAAATAAAAAATATTAGATAAATTTAAAAGATTTATATACCTTCATCATATTATTCACGAAGCCAATCTTGGGTACACGCTAAGGCTTCTATGGTAGAAGGGCTCAAAGAGCTTCGATATTGATCCACAACTCTACCACCAGTGCTGAATGCTGACTCAGATGAAACAGTGGAGACTGGAATAGCTAGAACATCTCGAGCCATTCTTGATAGTATAGGATAGACTGCTGCATTGCTCTTCCACCAAGCCAAGATGTCAAACTCCTTATTCTCCAAATCAGGAAGCACATCATCATCCAAATAACTATCTAACTCGGATCTCTTAGGGCGTTTTGAAGAACTCTGACTTTTAAATTGAGCAAAATCCATACCAAATTTTTTTTTGGAAGAAACTGAACTTATATCACCTTGTCCACCAAAATTAGATGTTCGCTCACTTGAACTCATAGAGGGATGCATTCTTGTTGCATCTACATACTCATTATACAATTTAAAAAGACAAGCACGAATATCATCAATCTTTTTCTTGCACTCCTCCAACTCAAATGCCTTTTGATAACAAAACTCTACAAATATCAACTTTGATCTGGGATCCAAAATAGAAGCAATTACCAACAAATTATTGCACTGAGACCAATATTTGTTAAACTTCTTTAGCATCTCATTTGTTAATTGCTTCACTGTTTCATCAGTATCGATACTTTCATCCATCAACAAAGCCCTAATTTCCCAAACTTCTTTTAGGTATAAATTGGATGTGGGATACTTACAACCAGAAAATACTTTAGTGGCATCAAGAAAGGCTTCTAAAAATTTAAGAATTATAGAAGCCTTTTTCCATTCATCATTGGTGGGGCATATACATGAATGCTTAGTTGCATATCTAATAAGAGCATCTTTATAACCAAGTGCATCATGCAACATTTCATAAGTAGAATTCCATCTTGTAGGAACATCCAAAGTGAGTCCTTTTCTAGCAGGAAGTCTCATATGCTGTAGAATTTCATTAAATGCTTGCATTCGAGATGGGGATGCAGAGACATATCTAACAATTTTTCTTATACATTCAATAGCTTCATAAATGATTTTCATTCCATCCTGAACCATAATATTTAATATATGTGCACAACATCTAATATGACTGTACTCTCCACTAAACAACATTGAATAACAAAAGTGATCTCGGAGCTTTCTCATTACAGCATCATTTGTGCTGCAATTATTCAAAGTAATAGCACATATTTTACAATCCAATTCCCATTCAACAAGACATTTTTTTACAGCATCTTCAATTGCAAAGCTGGTGTGAGGGTATGGAAGTTTCTTGAAACTAATAATCTTCTTATGCAGAGTAAAATCAGAATCAATATAATGTGCTGTGAAAGAAATGTAACCAATTTTCTGATTTGATGTCCAAATATCAGTAGTGAAACTAATCCGAGAACTTAGGTTCTTGAATACATCATGCAATTTTTTCCTCTCTTCTTGATACAAAGCCATACAATCATGTTTTACAGTCTTACGACCCATAATTTTGAATAATGGCTGAAGAGATCTCATAAAATCTAGAAAAACAGTGTGCTCAACAATACGAAATGGAAGCTCAGCACATATAATAAATTTTGCAAGAATTTTTCTACTCTCTTCTTGATTGAATTTGAAACACTTTATCGGATCTTTTGAACTTGGTAGTAAGAGCAACTGATTAGTCGGATTCTTTTGATACTTCTTGCAAACATTTTCAAGATGGCGTTTTAGATGACTCGTTCCTCCTTTAGTGCTCCCACTTAAAACTTTTTTACAATATTTGCACTTAGCTATTGACCCTTCAGAATTTTTTTCCTCGATAAAGTGATTCCATACCCAAGATCTTTTTCTAGAAGAATTGTCACAAATATTTTCAGCAGTATCTTCATTTCTATCATCCTCATTTCTTAAATCTTCAACAGTCTCATTTTCACCCACTTTAGAATGAGACATTAGTAAAAATAATCTGCCCAAATAACAAAATAAATGTCACAAATTTAACCTATAGCATCAGATATGTACGAAAATTTAAAACTCTTGTTATTGACAAAGTTGGAGATATATTAGATTCAGCAAGCCTTGGTGCCATGTGCTTTGACCTGTAAAGGCCATTTCAAGAATTCAAAACTGATATTACCCCTTCGACCATCAAAACTATTGTGGGACATAATGAATTTCATGTTGGTAGACTGTGAAGTGAAAAAAAAAAATCCTTTTATATACAGCATTTATCAAATGCGCAATATTACATATATTTAGAAAAAAACAATCTCAAGCAATTTTGTCAACCGATGCCACTTCTAGCTATTCACTACTACATTTTTGTCATCCCACCCAATACCCAGACGCCATTCCATCCTAGAAGTATGCAGTGCAAGACTAGGTTCTGAAATTAATAGCTCACTCGTAGTCCATGGGTCAGTCATAACTGAAGACCCCAAGGTTGAAACTTTGCTTCGAAGCAAGTCTTACCTTGCAAAGCATCATTTCTATTAGAGTTAAATCGTTATGCCTTACTCTATGGTACCAAATAAGCCAATGAATTCAGCTGGGTTTTATTTGATGAAATAGCTGTTTTTTTGCACAGTATGAACTTACTTGAGAAGAATATATAGACAACTGAGCTATTAGCTCACCAAAATCAACCCAGGAAAACATCAAAATCAGAAGTAGGGACCCTAACCTGAGAGCCGACGATGACGAGCCGACGACGACGAGCGGAGAAACCCTAGCACTCGACGAGCCGCCGCCGACGAGCCTCCCTCGCTCTCGTCTCGCCTCTGCACTCGACGAGCCGACGACGCCTCCACCGGACCCTAGACGACGACGACGAGCCGACGACGCCTCCACCGGACCCTAGACGACGATGACGACGGTCGACGAGCTCTGGCCCTCTGCAAATCGCGATTCCGCAAGACGGCAACCCGCAACCCTGATAAAATCCCCAAATGGCCAAATCCCGTAAAAGCCCTAAACCGGTCCCCAAATGGCCCGGGCCGTGATTTTGGGCTTGGTTCGGGCTGGCATTGGGCTCGGGCTTGGTCCGGGCCCGGGCCGGGCCAATGGGAAACCCGAGCCCGGCCCGAAATAAAATTGGGCTTAAGTTTACAGCCCGAGCCCGGCCCGACATTCATTGGGTCTAGCCCATTGCCCGGCCCGCAGGCGGCCCGACCCGATGGGCTTCGGGTCGGCCCGAGCCCACTTCCAGCCCTAATCTCTTGTTGCATGGGCTTTATAGTGCGTGTAATTCTAACTTGCCTTAAAAATTGTGTAACTTGCGTTTGTTTCGGTCTTGTTTTAATTACACTGAATTTTAACCTTGCATTATCATGATTTGAGAAGGAACACAGTACCTACGGATATTGTTTAACCAACTGCATCCAATCTAAGAAAAGCTTACCTCGAAATGAAGTTCAGCCGGTCCGGAGGCATTCACAGTAAGACCTCCCTTGAGCATGGACCAACATCCAGGCTTGGCTTGGACTGCACCGGCATGGATGAAGTCATCGCGAGTCTTGAAAACAACTCTAACTGCTGCATTTCCTTCATTAATCTGCACCCAAGCTGGAAAAACACGAAGAATGCTCGTTTCAGCCCAAACACTATCCACGGTGAGTTGTGCTAAGCCTGATAAAAAGATTTTTTCAATTGCAAGACAGTACCAGAGAAAGTGTAGTGCTTCTCTTTCTGCAGGTAGACCTTCTTAGAGACGCTTTGATATGGTTGGTTTCTTTTGTAAGCAACCAAGAAATGGTTGTGCGACTCTGATGTCCTCTTTGCTATTTTCTCGTGGCCGGATGGAGACATCGGCTAAAGCTGGCATCATAGAGGCTATAGACAAGGCTTGTGCCAAATGGGGTCTCTCCCTCGTTGTCAACCATGGCATCGAGACATCGATAATAGAGGGGATGCTTGAGGCTGCCAAGGCCTTTTTCGCCCTCCCGCAGGAAGAGAAGATGAAATATATGTCAAAGGATGGCACAAACTTTGTGAACTACATTTCGCAGCCTGACCATAGCTGGCGGGAAGTTCTCCGCCACCAAGGCCGCCCTGCCAATGAAGAGATCATCCACCTGTAGCCCTCGAAACCCTCCAATTATAGGGATGCGGCCAAAGCATTCTTGGAGGCAACCTGGCAACTAGCTACGAGGTTGGAAAGGGCCATTCACGAAAAGTTAGGCAAAGATGAAGAGTATGTAGAAGGCATGATAAGAGAAGGGTTCCAATACTTGTTATGTGTTCGTCCTTTCCTGTCTACCTAAAAATATGCTAGACCGATCGTTGTTAGAACCGACGAACAAAAGTTGAATTTAAATTTACTCTTACCTGTTCTACTCGAAGAATAGTGGTCGTAAGAGGTCGATCCACAGGGAGGCGATTGGAGTTGCTTAAAAATAAAAATGTTCACTCGGATTCAAAAGCGATTTTTGAATATCAAAAGAAAAACATTACGTCGGGGATGTTGATAGATTCTCTAGTCTACCGGAGAATGATTTTTAATTAAAATTAACTAGAAGACATGTACTTAGATTCAAAAAGTATTTATATATTTAATGGAAAAGAAGAGTTTTTTTTTTGCATAAATTAAAATGGATGACAACAGTGCTTAGAGAGATTGAAGCCTGGAACATAGACTGCATGAAAGAAGATTTCATAAATTGCAACTAAAACGAGAATTTTTGAATGCATAAAACAAACTGCAGGAATTAAACTTAACCTAAAACATGAATTGCATAAAAGAAAAATTAATGGATTGCATTAAAAGATTTCATAAAAAGAAAACAGGAATTAACTTGAACCTAGAACAGGGATTGCATGAAAGAAATTTTGCTAGATTTCATAAAAATAAATTGATTACAAAGGTAGAAATGAAGATTGGTGGCTTGATGCTGCCTTTCTTCTGCAAATAAAATAAAGAAAAGAAATAACAAAAAATCAAAAAGAACACTTCTCCCTTTCTCTCCCACGGTGGAACAATATAAAATATTATTTTTTCTTTCTTTCTTCTCCAAAAGAACAGAGCAATGCTCTGTTTCTTTTTTCTTTCTTCTCTCCCACCGAGCTCTCTCCTCTCTTGGTTCCCACCCCAAACCGAGCACACCTCCTCCCCTCTTTCTCCTTCTCCTCTTATAGCCACAGGGTCACTTGGATTTTGGGAAGGAGAAAATGGTGGCGGATTGCTCCGGTCGACTTCCTTCTTTGGCTGCGGAAGCGAGATCGCCGGACTCCTGATGCGGAAGGGGCGGATGGCTGAGATTTCGGCCGCGTGAAGAATGTGGTCGCCGGGATTCCAGGGGGGTAGATCCGTGGATGATGAGCGCGGAGGAGGGGCTCAACCGGCTGTGGGGCGCTGGTATTTCGGGATGCTTCACGGAAGAGGGATTCCGAATCCGGCTCGGGCGCGATGTCCGGATGCTGGGAATCCTTTGTCGTTGCCGGAAGAGGAGGAAATGGGGATGCTGTGGCTTGGATTCCGGTTCGGGATCTGCCTTGCTGGAAGACTGCTGGGTTTCCGGATCACGGAAGGAAGGCGGGGACGCGGTGAAGACGCGGTGCGGGATCGCCGGAGATTGGATCACGGCTGGGGCTTCCTTCTTCGGGTGCTGAGATTTCGGGATCACCGGATTGGAAGCGATGCTGGGATCATCGGAAGCGGGATCGCGGGATGCTGTGGTGCTGGCATTCGAAAGAGAGGATCACGGGGAAGACGTGGATCCACGGGAGAGGGCTGAGACGCTGGGAATCCGGAATAGGATCTGGACGCCGTGCGGGATCGCCGGATGAATGCGGACGGGCGCTTGGATCACGGAGGGGGGCGCGGACGCGGTGGCTTGGATTTTCCTTTCCCTCGTAAGATGGGAGCTGGGAAACACCAAGTTCTGTCCAATTAGTAAATAAAAAAATAGTATGATATGAAATTTGGCTTGTAGACGGGTCATCCATCCTGGCTGGAGGTCAAGTGCAATTCTTTCAAGTCATGGGTCACCCAGCACCTTATAGTTATGATATAGCCAATTTAGATTTGCCCAAAATTATTTTCCAAAAGCACAAAAGACATGGACCCGATTCGGACCCAAACCCGACTCAAATCCGAACCCGACTCGGACCCGATTTGAAGTCAAATTTGTACTCAATGTGCATTTTATCTCTAATTTATACTAATCTATGTTAAACCCAAATATAATATTAATCTAGTAAATTTATCATTATCGGTTAACAATAACACTAATTTTAGTAACATGTAGGTCGCACTTTTGTGCTCTCATCACAACCCCCAACTAGCTTATTGCTAGTCTCTAGTAATTTAGTGCGACAATGATAAAATGAGAGTGCAAAAGTTTTATTTATTATATATATATAAATATACATGTACTAAGATAAATACTCACTTTCGTAGAGTATTACGATTGCACTTAGCACGTGCAACAAGCCGTTAAACTCCTAGGTTACCCTAGTGGACGAGTGTTGTCTCGTGAGGGTTTGCAGTGAAGTTACCCACAAACTTCAATCCCAAAATAAAATTTGTTTTATGAAATGAAAGTCTAATTTTCAAGTACATAACTGATAAGAATTTCAAAAGCACACAAGGTTTTAATTACTAAGTAGCCCAAATTCTAGGTTAGTATGCAATTTAAGTTGAAGTCATTAAGTTTTCTGTTAGGGAGTTGTAAAACTTATTTATACTTGAGTGCTCAGTGAAGTTTGGACCATGCACAAGCTAAGGTTTTGGATCTCCAAAATATCGCTAATATTAGTAGTTTCCAAGAATTGGTCGGACAAGACCTATTTGCTGATTCAAAATCATCTTTTCTGCAGGATTTCGAGAGCTGTGGATGTTTACTTTAATACCTCATGGGTTTTATCTGTAATATTCCAGTTTACTCGAATTTTTACAACGACGGCTTTCACACTATTGTCTTTCTTAAGGTCAGTATACATTTTTTTTTTCATTTTTTCTTTTTATGTTTTTTTTTTGCATTAAAGAGAAATGATAATGTATATATTGTGCACTTTTACTCCTGTGATGATTCCTCCATGTAGCGAGCAATTAGTCGACAATTCTCACACCAGTTGGCATGAGGTGTGGGCATCAAGACTCCCCTACGGACCTATGCTCGGGTTCCTCATCACAAGCCCGCTGACCTTTGATAATAGGTAGCCCTTTTCGATGTACCTGACTAAATCCACCATTTTTTTTTTTTGGATCAGAAAAAGATGGTTCATCAGGATTCGAGGTTGCTACCATATTCTCAATACAATGTCGAACCTATACCTTAGAAAATGCAGGCCAGATGTGTTGTGAAATTCAAAGCACTAATTAGCTTACAACTCACTAAAAGGAACTTAATAAAAAGAACTCACTTTGCACTACTTCCAACTAGTCATTGGGCTCTTAGATTTTATATACCTTGTGTGTTGTATATTTTTTTTTCAAAAATTTTAACTAAAAACTTTTTTTTTATAAAATGCGTAAAAATACCCCCAAACCTAAATCTAACATTGTCCTCAATGTTAAAGAAAATTTAAAGCAGTAAGAGGACAGAGGAGAAGTACCTGATATGGGTGGGTTAATTGAAAGTTGGGGCAAAATCCCCCAAACCTGCATGTTAGTAATTTATTGATGATTTTTTTTTTTTTTAATAAAAGAAACTTACATGTTGGGTTGCCTCCCAAAGAGCGCTAAGTTTTATGTCTTCAGCCAGACAAAATGTAAATCTTCTTTTTTTTTCAACCATTATCTAAGAATGGTTTTGGACAAGTCCAATGAAGAACAGTCGGCTGATGACGATCTATGCTCATAAGGGGAACAGAACTAAGATGTGTGATAAGTGCTAAATAATGCATAAATTAACCTTTTATTCATAGCACTTATCATTATTTTAATTTGCATATTTCGTAAATTTAACCATAAAATATGTGTTACCATCATCATTGCATTTTAATAATTATCAAAGGTAATTCGAGTTGATTTAATTATTTAATGGTTGAGTCTAATGGATGCAGGTCAAGTCGAATTGATTTAGGATGATCTCTGAACCCAAATCGCATGCACCCCGCAAATCAAGACTCTCTGATTCAGTCACCTAAATTTCTTTCCACTCGTTCCAACTCTTCTTCCACATAATCCAATTGTTCTATTTTAATCTCAAAAAAACCAATAAAATTCTTTCAATTATTTGTCTCTCATATATCATCTACAGTTGCACAGATCTCAAAGAATTATAACCGTTGGATATGTTCCAGCCAAAGGAAATCTCTTATTCCCGTTTACATCACCCTATATCAAAGCTCCATCCTCTTTCACGACATTCGCCCAGCCAAATCCAAACAGAACCCGCCCCAAGCTCATCTCCTTTCAGCCGATTTCCCAGCCTCCATGTCACTCTCCCTCATCCAAAAAAATAAAACAGAACCCATCTTCATCACCCACGGATCTTCCCAGCCATTCTATCCTTCCACAAAATCCCAGCATCCTTATCTTCTTCAAATCCCAGCCATTCCGTCATCCAAAAATTACTCTCGCCATCTCGTTGTAATCCATCCTTACCCGGATCAGCCAAGCCAACTTCTTCAACCTCCCTCCAGATCACATTTCCCAGCATTTCCAGATTCCTTCCATCCGTAGAATCTAGCTTTATCCCTTCCGCGTTCAAAGCTCCAACTTATCTTCCCTTCAAGCCGTTCACAGCCCCAACGTCCAGCTTCATCTTCCCGAGATCCCAACTTCCCATCCCCTGTTCCACATCACCTCCCAGTTTTTCCTCAACCTTATCCCCGGATCCCAGCATTCGGATTGATCCCAGCTCACGGTTCAAAGCAACCGTATCAGATTTCCTCTTCTCCGAATCTCCCAGCATCTCAACATTCCAAGATCCTCCCAAATGAAACAATGTTCATCCACAACGTCCCAGCCAGCAAATCCTCTTCCGGATTCCTCTGTTTCGGGATTAATTCCAGCCGAGACCCATCCGGATTTGCTCCCAACTTCATGTGAGCTTCATCCGCATCATCCTCTGCTTCGGAACAAGAGAAGCATCTTTATCTTCTTCCATCCTTATCCAAATCCCCTGCTCTGAGTGGATCAACATCCCAAGTGCATCCCGAGCTCCATGGAATCTTCTGTTTCAAAACAGAGCCGGATAAATCCACCGAGATCTTCTCTGATCACCAGCATTCCAGATTGTTCTCAGCCTCTCCCAACGTCCGGATCAACTCGAACCTCCACAACCTTATCCACCCATTCGGAACAGCCACAAGGAAGAGAGAGAGGGGATGCTGAGCCTATAAAAGGGAAGCAATGCATGAAGATGAGGGCATTCGGGAAGGAGGGAGCCGGCTGGTCCCAATCTCTTCTCGGGTGGAAGTCCCACAGGAAACAGAGGAGGGAGAGAGGTTTGGCTATTTTGGGAATATTTCAGAGGAGAAAGAGAAGGAAGGAATGGGAGCCCGCTGCTGTGCTGCTGCTGCCGTCCACCACTCTATGAAAGGCTGATCTCCTCTCTAGGGCCGGATGTAGCCCTAACAAAGGGCCAAGGATTTTGTATTTTTTATTTATGTTCTTGGAGTTGTATAAACCTTATTTTGCTTCTAATGAATATTTTATTTCATCTCATATTTAATTTCTGTGATTTTAAATATGACGTTTATACAACTGCTCTTCATGATCACTAAGTAAATATAAGATAGTCCATGCTTAAGGAAGATGCGATGTGCTGCCACCTTAGATTAGGGTAGACATTTCATGCTAACTAAAGATGGATTATGCCCAAATTACTTTTGTGAAATTTATTCGAATGCTTATTAGGCTTGTAGCCAATTTGCATGTTAATCCAAGAACGAAATAAATTATAAATAACCCTTGTTCCGATGTTAGTGGTGAATTCCTTGCCCTAGGTTCCCTCAAACTGATATCTTTTAATTGCATTTTCTTTTATTAAATTTCTTAGTTTAATTTTCTTCACAAACTCTTTCTTTTTATTTTTAAAGAAAAACAACTGTACCCCAATCCCTGTGGATCGATACCCGTAATCACTATCCTACCAAATACGTGCTATTGCGTGGTCTTTAAAGTTGACTATCAGCGCATGCTTGATCCCTTCCTCGGAATGGGCAAGGTAAGCTTCTAAAGGGTCCTTATTATAAGTTTGTAAGAAAGTCTCCTGAACCAGACTTTCAATCATGTCAACTTCATTGATTTCTTTGTCGTCTGGTGGTTGTTTACTATGTTGAAGACATTAAGCTCGACTTTCATGTTGCCAAAAGATAACTTCAGCATCCCATTTCGACAGTTGATCACAGCATTTGCTGTGGCTAAGAAAGGTCTACCTAAAATTATAGGTGTGTGACTATCTGGATGTATTGCAGGTTCAGTCTTAAGGATAACGAAGTCCACAGGATAGTAAAACTCATTTACTTTCACTATTACATCCTCTACAATCCCCTTGGGGTACTTCACTGTCCTATCTGCTAAGGAAAGGGTAATATTTGTAGGCTTTAATTCTCCCAAACCTAATTTTTGGTACACATAGTAGGGAAGTAGGTTTACACTGGCTCCTAAATCTAATAGAGCTCTCTGGATGATCGTCTCTCCTATTTTTATTTCAATAGTTGGGCAACCAGGGTCTTTGAAGTTCGGGGCAATCTGTTGTTGAATGAGAGATGAGGCTTGTGCAGCCATAACAGCTTGCTTAGGAATACTTGTTTTTCTTTTTACCGTGGTGAGGTCTTTCAAGAATTTTGTATAGGAGGGAATTTGTCGTATGGCATCGAGAAAAGGTATATTTATTTGAACAGTTTTAAAGACTTCCATTATTTCATCAAAGTTTGATTGTTTCTTGGAGTCCCGAAGTCTACTAGGAAAGGGAACCTTAGGTTTGTGTGTTTCTATGGGTTCTTCCTTTTTGTCTGATTTATCCTGTTCTTGACCCTTCTTCTGAATAGGATTCTTATCGGATTCAGTTTTATTTTCTTTTTCATGTTCAGAAAGTTGAACTTTATTGTCCACTTGCTTGCCAGACCTTAAAGTGGTAATTGCCTGGACTTCATAGGTCGGATTTCCATTAGAATTGATTTGATACTGACCTATCTGACCTTGATTTTGTTGTTTACTAGGGTTAGGCACTGGTTGACTAGGTAGTTCTCCTCTCTTCCTATCCCCTAGAGAGTTTGCTATTTGGCTTAGACTAACCTCAAGTTTTGCAATTGCTTGAGCATGGAATTGGTTAGTCTGGGCTTGGGCTGTATTGGTCTGTTGTTGTTGCTTAATAAAATCTTGTTGTTGTTTCATCATATTAGCCATCATGGTTTCTAATTGTGAAGGTTGCTGTGGGATAGGGGCATCATAAGGAGGTACAGATGGAACCAATGGTTGGTTCATTTGTGATGGACCTATCCTAGGGAAGTTGTTCTGAAAACCTGGTGGACCATTTTGATGCTGAATAGGTTCATTCTGCTTGTATGAAAAATTTGGGTGGAACCTATTATCAGGGTGGTAAACTGGGCTGAACGAGTTGGGAGTGGGCTTCTTAAAGGCACTATATGAATTTAGAGCATTTGCTTGCTCGGCCTTTATGGTGGGCAGATTAGGGCAGCACTCCACTAGATGCTCCGGACTGTTACACAAGACACACAAACTATATGACTCGTGTTCCACTTTCATGATGGGATTTGACTCTTTGTATGAACTCGAACTAGTGGAAACAGTGAAAGCATCAAACTTTTTACTTAAATTGTTCATCCCATTCACTAGGTTGGACATAACATTTTTGAGTTCTGGGTCTGTTTTCATTTCATAATTACCTGGTTTTCTAGACCCGAACTCATCTCTATTTATTTCCTCACCATAGCTACTCCAATTTTGGGCGTTCTCGGCTAAGTCAACAAGAAATTCATAGGCTTGATCTGGGGTTTGGTTCATGAACCTACCCTTGTGCATGGACTCAATCATGTTTCTATGTGCCGGAGTTAGTCCTTTATAAAAGAAGTGGACTAGATCAGCCTTATCAAGCCCATGGTGCGGGCACTTGACTAACAGATCATGGAATCTTTTCCAAAGTTGGAAAAATTCCTTCTCAGATTTTCCTCTAAAAGTTCTGATGGCATCCTTAATTTTTTCAGTTTTTACCATGGGATAGAACTTAGCCATGAACTTCCTAGATAGTTGTTCCCAAGATGTGATGGAATTTGAAGCTAGGGAATACAACCATGCAGCAGCACGATCCTCTAAAGTCATGGGAAATAACCTTAATTTAATACCCTCTTCATCTAAATTTTGATTTCTAAACGTTTGACAGATTGTCAAAAATTTGTTTAGATGAATGTAGGGTTGTTCGCTCTCGAACCCATGAAACTTGGGTAACATGTTTATTGTTGCAGCCCGAATCTCGAATTGGGCTGCATTATTAATTGGTAATACTATGCAAGTAGGGGGACTAGCGGATGCGGGTGCAAACAATTCATTCAGGGTTCTAATATGTTCACTCATTGTAGAGATCGACGGTTGGTTTACGGTTCGCAGGTTGTGATGAAAAGTTCTATCAATCTCAGGATCAAATGGGGTTAACTTATCCCTTAATGACCTTCTACCATGCATACATTATCAACACTTCATTATATTTGACTCCTAAAATGAACGAAATCCTAAGAGATAAGAAGAAGGGCTAGACCAAGATGACCACAATCAACACCACACAACAATTTGACCCTATTAGTCTTAGAACTAAGTGAGGTTTAGTAGCTTCTTAAATCTAGTTGCACAGAGATGTATCAGGTTAAAAAGTTCTTGAAATTCTCTCCTAGATTAGACAGCTCCTAATCTCCCTTTCAGATTAAGCTTGAGCTTACCAGTTAAGCAATCCAGTAATCAGTGACCAGGAAAGTTCCGAGGTGTGTGGTGGTGCCAGAAGGGATACACCGATACCACAATACCCGTAACAGTTCTCACTGTTGTAAAACTTTTCTAGACATCACCAATTACTAAATTCTCACTGGAGTGGCTTTCAGCCGCTTCTTTTCAAGAGCCTAATTGAGCTCGAAAACCCTAAGGCCAACGTCTAATTTGATTTTAATTTAATTTGGCTTAGGATAAGTATGCAAGGTGGTGATTTTTGGGCTAAGGACAGGTAATGACTTCCCGACCTTATCTTTTTAATGAGTTTTGCCCTTAATTACTTTATGCAAATGCTTAATACTAAATGCAGCAAATAATCAATATTTTTTTAAAGTTTATGCAATGTCATTAGGTTGTACTGATTAAATGAGCAAGCAATTTTTTTTTTATTTTTTCTTATTTTTTTTTAATTTTATGTTGTTTTTTTTAATTTTTAATATAGGAATAACTTGAATGTAAACTAAAACTAATCCTTATGCGTCAGTCAATCTCCGAATGCCCGTTGAATAAGCTCTGGAGATTACTCCGTGAGGAGCCCCAATAGAGGTATGATCACCTCGGGGGATTGCACCCTATCAATTACTAGCAAAAATAATATTTTTTTTTGAATTTAATTAATTTTTTTTACTTTTTTTTTTTAAATTTAAATTTCAAATTTCGAATCACAGAATTCAAATTTTGAATTTAAATTTTTGAATTTTTGAAATTTTTTTTTAAATTTTTTTTTATTTTTTTTTACTTTCTTTTTTAGAAAACTTTAATTACGAATTTCAAATTTCAGAATTTAATAACTACGAAATTACTAACTAAAATAATCAAAATAAAAAAAATTAATAAAAATAAAAACTTACTACCGGAGTGCGTTCACTCCGGGCATCCAAAATCTAATTTGATCTTCGTGATAGTTCTTGCTTCTCGATTTGCTTCCCCGGCAACGGCGCCAAAATTCTGTTCGTCCTTTCCTGTCTACCTAAAAATATGCTAGCCGATCGTTGTTAGAACTGACGAACAAAAGTTGAATTTAAATTTACTCTTACCTGTTCTACTCGAAGAATAGTGGTCGTAAGAGGTCGATCCACAGGGAGGCGATTGGAGTTGCTTAAAAATAAAAATGTTCACTCGGATTCAAAAGCGATTTTTGAATATCAAAAGAAAAACATTACGTTGGGGATGTTGATAGATTCTCTAGTCTACCGGAGAATGATTTTTAATTAAAATTAACTAGAAGACATGTACTTAGATTCAAAAAGTATTTATATATTTAATGGAAAAGAAGAGTTTTTTTTTTGCATAAATTAAAATGGATGACAACAGTGCTTAGGGAGATTGAAGCCTGGAACATAGACTGCATGAAAGAAGATTTCATAAATTGCAACTAAAACGAGAATTTTTGAATGCATAAAACAAACTGCAGGAATTAAACTTAACCTAAAACATGAATTGCATAAAAGAAAAATTAATGGATTGCATTAAAAGATTTCATAAAAAGAAAACAGAAATTAACTTGAACCTAGAACAGGGATTGCATGAAAGAAATTTTGCTAGATTTCATAAAAATAAATTGATTACAAAGGTAGAAATGAAGATTGGTGGCTTGATGCTGCCTTTCTTCTGCAAATAAAATAAAGAAAAGAAATAACAAAAAATCAAAAAGAACACTTCTCCCTTTCTCTCCCACGGTGGAACAACATAAAATATTATTTTTTCTTTCTTTCTTCTCCAAAAGAACAGAGCAATGCTCTGTTTCTTTTTTCTTTCTTCTCTCCCACCGAGCTCTCTCCTCTCTTGGTTCCCACCCCAAACCGAGCACACCTCCTCCCCTCTTTCTCCTTCTCCTCTTATAGCCGCAGGGTCACTTGGATTTTGGGAAGGAGGAGAAAATGGTGGCGGATTGCTCCGGTCGACTTCCTTCTTTGGCCGCGGAAGCGAGATCGCCGGACTCCTGATGCAGAAGGGGCGGATGGCTGAGATTTCGGCCGCGTGAAGAATGTGGTCGCCGGGATTCCAGGGGGGTAGATCCGTGGATGATGAGCGCGGAGGAGGGGCTCAACCGGCTGTGGGGCGCTGGTATTTCGGGATGCTTCACGGAAGAGGGATTCCGAATCCGGCTCGGGCGCGATGTCCGGATGCTGGGAATCCTTTGTCGTTGCCGGAAGAGGAGGAAATGGGGATGCTGTGGCTTGGATTCCGGTTCGGGATCTGCCTTGCTGGAAGACTGCTGGGTTTCCGGATCGCGGAAGGAAGGCGGGGACGCGGTGAAGACGCGGTGCGGGATCGCCGGAGATTGGATCACGGCTGGGGCTTCCTTCTTCGGGTGCTGAGATTTCGGGATCACCGGATTGGAAGCGATGCTGGGATCATCGGAAGCGGGATCGCGGGATGCTATGGTGCTGGCATTCGAAAGAGAGGATCGCGGGGAAGACGTGGATCCACGGGAGAGGGCTGAGACGCTGGGAATCCGGAATAGGATCTGGACGCCGTGCGGGATCGCCGGATGAATGCGGACGGGCGCTTGGATCACGGAGGGGGGCGCGGACGTGGTGGTTTGGATTTTCCTTTCCCTCGTAAGATGGGAGCTGGGAAACACCAAGTTCTGTCCAATTAGTAAATAAAAAAATAGTATGATATGAAATTTGGCTTGTAGACGGGTCATCCATCCTGGCTGGAGGTCAAGTGCAATTCTTTCAAGTCATGGGTCACCCAGCACCTTATAGTTATGATATAGCTAATTTAGATTTGCCCAAAATTATTTTCCAAAAGCACAAAAGACATGGACCCGATTCGGACCCAAACCCGACTCGAATCCGAACCCGACTCGGACCCGATTTGAAGTCAAATTTGCACTCAATGTGCATTTTATCTCTAATTTATACTAATCTATGTTAAACCCAAATATAATATTAATCCAGTAAATTTATCATTATCGGTTAACAATAACACTAATTTTAGTAACATGTAGGTCGCACTTTTGTGCTCTCATCATTATGCAACTATTACCCATCATGCCCCCAGCCCCACCTGGCTCTTGGAATGGGGCCCCACACAGATCAATGCCTCATCGGGGTCCTCATGGATAACAATGTTGATGATCTACAACTAAGGCACGAGGGTAAATGGGTCACTGTTCCACATGTGCCTGCCGCCCTTGTGGTTTTCCTAGGTAAGTCCATCGAAAGGGCAAGTGATGGGAGGTACAAGGCTGCAGAACACCAAGTAGTGGTAAATGAGAAAACGACTCGAATTTCATTGGCGGTTGGCAACGGGCCTGAGATCAAAGGTTTTGACACTATGAAACATATTTAGAGGATTGCGGGGTGGTGTTCCTTCATCTCACTTATCTTGGGTCAAATAATTGCATGAGCATGCTAGATCCTGAGTGTTATCTAGTCTACCATTTTGGTGTTAGTTTGTTGATTGTCCATGTCTACCATGTTTCATCATCAAGTCAATTTTATGAGTCCGTAAATTTATGATGGTCATCTTAGCAGAGTTAAGTTCGTATTGCTGCATCAACAAACTCTTTTATCCTAAGATGTTTCTCTTTTCATGAATTCAAAGTTCAATATTTGTGATATCAAAAGTTGGACATGAGGAGTATTAGTAATGTTCTTTAAGATTCTCTCTTACTTTGACCTTCATAGAGAAACTTTGTATACGAAGACTTTGTTGGCATGGTTATATCAAGTCTCCTAGAATCGTCCATATGAATCGTAGGCTTTTTTATCTTTTTTTTTGTCGGGGTATGGGAGGGGTTTGAGAGATGGCAATTATTAAGGGTGAGAAACTTGCGACAGTCTACATGTACATTGTTTTGAGAAAATTTTGTCTTGGTTCATCCAGAGCGCGAACGTTAAAAATATGGATAAGCAAAGTACTAATGAAGAAAATGGAAAATCGTGTTGCATGTTTTTTTCGAATTGCGGGTGGGAAACTTGTGACAGTCTACATGTACATTGTTTTGAGAAAATTTTGTCTTGGTTCATATAGAGCGCGAACGCTAAAAATATGGATAAGCAAAGTACTAATGAAGAAAATGGAAAATCGTGTTACATGTTTTTTTCGAAAGAAATAGTTTGGGTATATATAGGAGTGGATCTGTACTCTAACCATCTATTGTTGGGCAATATAGAATATAAAATGAGGTGCTTCCAACAATTTGTTCCAAAGCAAATTTTTAGTATTTAATCCAAATTTTATGCTCCGCCTATTGGAAAATTTGGGCTCTTGCTAAGTTTACCACAGTGGCAAGCTCAAATAGAAACTTTGTCCCAAAGGAGAAATGAAATGATTCCTTCAACTTGCTCAACTCAGACCTCTTAAATAAAATAATAATTAATAAGAATTCTAGAAAGCAGGGTGCTAAGCCCTTTCCTTTGGTTAATTTTTTATGATATGTAAACACTATGTACAATCATAGGTGGAACATAGAGTTTATGCTCTTTATTATAAGCTTTTATTGCCACTGATAATGGTGGATGAAGTGGAAGCATTTAGACACTTTAAGCCTAAAACAGTAAGATGGTATACTAATTTTATAGAATCTAAAAGTTGAATGGAAGGGTAAAACAATCCAATTGTTGGTGCATAAAGGAATCGTCCCAAATGACACTTAGGAGGATATTTGTCGCCGGAAAATTACTTTATAATTTGCCTGATTTGAGATGGAGTTAACCAGTGCCACATCATAGAGGTTGGGATTCGAAAGCTGCAAGAGATTCTGAACTCGAGCTTAGGGATTGGTAGCATTAAATAATAGCTCAATATCAATGTAGAGAAAAAATGCTGGCCCAAAATGGATCTTTGCATCAAAAATCAGTGCAGCTAGTTGGGCCTAAATTTTCATCGTCATGCTTGCCCAAATACAAGCTAGAATGCCTAATCAGGGTACCAAGTCTATCCTATGATGGCATTCATCTAATTAAAACTATCGAAAAGAAAACATTGGAAAAAACCTGCATGAAAAGACATTGATGGGACCAAAGAAATCCCAAGATGCAAAAGAAATGTCTCCAGAACCAAAATAAGTTTTTCAAGAAAATGAATTGTCATTTTTGGTAAAAAATTTACCGTTTTTAGAAAAAGGTTCTCCTTCGACCATTATATGCTTGAGCTATGAATACTATAAGACAATTTCACATGTAGATCAACCTGTATATTTGAAGATTTGTTACCAAATATGCGAATCAATTACTTAAATGTGTGATTGTTTCGTAGTAGGGACATCAACTAAGCTAAATGTGCAACTGATTGAAAGGGGGGCACACTGATAAGTGCTTAATAATTCATAAATTAGTTATCTTTCCATAGCACTTATCAATGTTCTTAAACTAATAAATACATATTTTACCAGAAAATTGAATAATCATTGAAATAAATTTGAAATATGTTTTTGGTTACGATTTTTTATGAAAACTACAAAAAAAAATATATAAGGAGGAGATTGTGTTGATTCTGTTTGGTAACCTGATGAAGTTAAGGTTATAATTAAATAGGTTTTGGTCCTGGCTCGATCAAAAGTTATAATTTGCTAAGGAAAATGTTTGATGAACCCTTTTTATTAAGTCATGGTATTGTTTCTAGTCTTGACTGGTCGAGTTTGATCTGAAGCAGTTTAGCAATAATTAAATTTGGAAGACATTGGGCTCGAGAACAAGTTCAAGCAACTCAACGATCATGACCCACCGCAAATCCAAAGCCAATTTCCAACCAATTCATTACCTGCCTTCATATAAAATTTATAATAATAATAATAACTAAAAATTCACGATTTACTGTTCATATAAACAGTGTCCCGTTAAAACACTGTTCATATGAACAGTGTTAAAAAAAAATAAAAAAAAATAAAATGCCGAGAACACTGTTCATATGAACAGTGTTCCGTAAAAACACTGTTCATGTGAACAGTGTTAGAGAAAAAAATAAAAAAATACATAATAAATAAATAAATATATATATATATATATAACAATAATAAAAATAAATAAATAAATAAATGGCTTGGCTACTGTTCATCTTCTTCCCCCGAAGAGCACCTCATGCGGCCGCCCACCGTCCGCGGCGACGATCCCGTGACCAGCATCTCCGCCTCGTCTTCCGCCTGTAACGCAGCCCGTAGCCGAGATCCAGCTCCGCCATCAAGCGTCGAAATCCCGGCGTCTCCCTGTTGATCCCGCGGCCACCCACCGTCTGCAGCGTCCTCCCGACGATCCCGCGACCAAATCCGCCGGCGACCAGTCCTCCGTGATTCCAGTCGGCCGCAATCAGCCGCGTGCCCACCGTGCCCGTGCGGTCGACTCTTCCCAGCAGCGGAGATCCGGCCCCTTCGCCATCACCGCGTGCGGCGTCTTCTCCTCCAAGATCAGCGAACCAGCCGCGTCGAAATCCCAGCATCGTCGCCCAGTCTTCCGCCTGTGGCGCATTCGGAGAGACCAGAACCCCCGCCACTTCATCAGTCGGCACCTCTCTCCGCCATCACCGACCAGATCCCGCGGCCCCTCTTCCTCCTCTCCCGCGATCTGCATCCCGGCACCATGCCCCGAAATCAGCCACCGAGATTCCTTCTTCCCTCTCTCCGCGTGCGCCGGACGGCTATAAAAGGAGGGAGGGGGCGTTCGATGGAAGGGGGAGCTCGGTTGAGAAGAAAAAAACAGGGGAGACCCCTGTTTCGGTGAAGAGAAGAAGCCACCAGCCGAGAGAAAAGAGAGAAAAAGAAATAAAAAAAAGAGAGAAAAAGGGGGAAAGAGAATATTTTGTGATATATTGGGAATAATGGGAGGTGAAGGCTTTCATTTGAAGATGGGAGGTCGTCCGGAAGCCATGCTTGGCTAAACATCCAATCTAGGGCTGGATGAAGCCCTAGCAATGTATCAGGGCATTGTGGTTCTTATTTTTTTTATTATTTTGGAGCTTGTTTAAATTCTTATCTTCAATGAAATATTTCTTTTATGATGTTTAAACCTTGAGCATGCCATTTACTATTCGTGTTTGCTAAAGTAGTCTAAGATAATCCATGCCTAGGAAGATGAGGTGTGCTGCACCCTAGATTAGCATACTTAGGTAGACACTTCATGCTATACCGAAGATGGATTTTCCTAAAACTCTTTATGTTTTTATTTTAAAAGGCTTGTAGCCAATTTGCATGCCTCTCCAAAAGATAAAAATTAAGAACACAATCCCTAATGCCATGCTACGCGGTGGATTCCAAACCCTAGATCCATCTACTTTGATAAATTTCAATTCGTACTCATAGATTAATTTAGTTAAATCAAGTTAGTAAATTCTTCTTCGTGATTTATTTTTAAAAGAAAAATAACTTGTTTCCAATCCCTGTGGACCGACACCCGTAATCACTATCCTACAGGATACGTGCTATTGCGTGGTTTATTTTTGAACTTGAATGAACCGATCAATTTTTGGCGCCGTTGCCGGGGATTGCTTGCATAGTTATTTTTCCTATCATTAAAAAAAATTAATTAATTAAAAAAAACTTTCAAAAAAATATATATATAAAAAAAATTATTCTCTATTATTGTTACTTTTCTTATCTCCTTTTTCTCTTCTACTAATTTTTTTTAATTTTTCTTTTGGTCTTATTTGATCAGGAATTGAAGAGGAGATCTGGGCTATCAAAAAGGAATGCTTTGGAGGTTTGCTAAAAAAAAAAATTTAAATTGCTGGGGAAATTTCCTTTGGTAACTTCTAAACCTTTCTTATTTTTAGCTTGAAATTTTGTGGTGATTGTTTGCTTTTAACTTTAGCAGAAGTGTGAATGTATGCCTGATACACATACACCAACTAATCTACACTTAGTAAGGGCAATCACCCCAACAAGATAAGAGCCGGATTTCATCACCGGACTCTTGCCCAACTTAGGTGAACTCAATCTCACATAGTGTCACTTTAATTAAAATCAATTAGACATTGGCTCCTAGGGACATTCGAGCTCAATAGGATGAAGATCACCGAAAGTTGCACCAATTTCGCTCTGTGGCTTAGTTGATGTCTAGGCAAGCTTTGTCCCTATAAGGGAGACAGTTCATCTGTTCGAGGCAAGTGGGTTTTAAGTGAAACCTTTGCGAATGCATCGTGACCCCTCCACTTACCTGGGAGCTTACCTGGTCAACTCGGTTCATTAGATCGGATTGGAGGCTTAGGTGCCCTCTTCAAACCAGTTAGGAGCTGTCTAGTGATTTTAGGACAAAGACTAGGATTGATATGCTTTTCTCTTTTATTGCATGCTTGATTGATCGAGTACTAGTGTATGCAAGGTAGTCGTTCTAGAGTACGAAACCTATTACATTTTGACCCTGAAATAGAACGAACCCTTAGGAACATTCGAGCTAAGATCAAAACATTAGGATCATCCCCACCTCCTGAGATGGCTGAAGAACAACCCAAACTCCTGAGGAAGTACTTTACTCCCACCATTTATACTTCCCCATCTTGCATTCGATTATCTGAAGTAGCAGCTGTACAATATGAAATAAAATCTAGTGTGATCCAAATGCTCCCATCTTTTTATGGGCTCACCAATGAAGACCCATATAAACACCTAGATGAATTCCTTGAGATTTGCACCACTGTCAAGATTCAGAACTTTACTGATGATGCTCTAAAACTTAGATTATTTCCCTTCTCCCTTAAAGATAGAGCCAAACAATGGCTGAATTCTTTAGAAGCCAACTCGATTCGTTCTTGGGATCAAATGCAACAAGAATTCCTTAAAAAATACTTTCCCATAGGAAGAACGAACCAGTTTAGACGTGCCATTACAAGCTTCTCCCAAACTGAGGGAGAAGAATTTCATGAAACTTGAGAGAGATTTCGAGACCTAATCCGTAAATGCCCTCATCATCAAATACCTAAGTGGCAGCTAGTGCAATATTTTTATGACGGTTTGACTGAATGAAACCGTCAGATGATCGATGCTGCATGCGCGGGGACTTTCATGCTTCGAAATGAGCATGAAGCATGGCAACTATTTGAAAATATTAATGAAAACTCCCTCCACCATGCTTCATGTTCTCGTCAAGCACCCCCGAATTTTTAAAGAAAAGGGGCCATTTGTGAAATAAGTCATTCTATGGACCTGTCTAGCAAGGTAGATGCATTGTCCCATAAGATTGACCAACTAATGATAGGAGGACATGTCGTTAGCTCTTCCCAAGCACAAGTATGTGCTATCTGTTCTAGCCCATCGCATCCTATTCATGAGTGCCCCTCAGCACCCTAATTCCCCGAACTCGTGCAAGAACACATCAATGCTGCCCAAACACAGCCCAGACCGGGTAATGACCCATTTTCCAATACATATAATCCGGGTTGGCGGAATCATCCAAATTTTTCTTGAAGGCAGCAAGCTTCTAATACCTCCCAACCCTTCTCCCAAAATTTTCAAAACCCTCAGAATTTTCATCTCTACCGTCCCTCAAATGAATTTCAACACCCTCCTCCTCCAACCCAAAGAAATACAGCCTTTGAGGAGAAGGTGTTGACTGCCCTTCAAGATTTGGAGGCAAACACACAACTATTGCACTCTCACACGCAATCAATTGCTAAGCTAGAATCCCAAATGGGTCAACTAGCCAATGCATTAAACAAACGAGAGGAAGGTAAGCTTCCATGTCAACCAATGAGTAATCCAAGGGGACAATACGTGGCTCAAGAAACTCAACTAAATCATGAGCAAGCCAATGCTTTGACTACCCTGAGGAGTGGCCGTATAATAGATAATAAGGTTGGGGAGGGTAACAATAAGAAAGGTGAAGAAGAGGAACAGACCATATCACATGAAAATCCAAAACCTTCTTCAACTAGTTCACCATCTGCTACAACCCACATTCCAGAGGCCCCATTTCCTGAAGCACTTAATGCACACTCTCCCTTTGGCAAGAAGGGAACTTCATTAGAAGAGATGATGGAGGTCTTTAAACAAGTTAAAATCAACCTCCCACTCCTTGATGCCATCAAACAAGTTCCCTCCTATGCCAAATTTTTCAAAGATCTTTGTACCCAAAAGCGAAAATCTAGGACACATGTGCCTAAAAAGGTCCTACTTACTGAACAGGTAAGTTCCATTCTCCAACACAACACCCCTCCAAAATTCAAAGATCCTGGCGCTCCCACTATTTCCTGTGTCATAGGAGATAACTCCATTGATCGAGCACTTTTAGATCTAGGGGCAAGTGTGAATCTTCTACCCTATTCAGTCTATGAAAAATTTGGGTTAGGTGAATTAAAACCTACCTCGGTGTCCTTACAATTGGCTGATCGATCTGTGAAGATACCACGGGGGATGATTGAAGATGTTCTTGTCAAGGTAGATAAATTCTATTTTCCAGTAGATTTTATCGTCCTTGATATGGAACATATGCCCAACATAAAAAAATAAATCCCTGTGATTCTTGGTCGTTCCTTTTTAGCTACAGCCAATGCATGTATCAACTGTAGAACTGGGGCAATGGATATATCATTTGGGAACATGAAAATTAAGTTGAATGTGTTTCATGCCGCTGACCAACATGTGAGGGAAGACGAGTGTTGCCTAATTGATGAAATGGATGATCTTGTAGAGGAAGCCCTTCCCTATATCTTAGCAGATGACCCCTTAGAGGCATGTTTGGCCCATTTTGACATTGACAACTTTGATATAGATAAGGCCATAGAAGAAGTTAACATCTTACTCGATAATCAATCTTCTATGAGTTCCCTTCCTTGGAAGATCCGACCTGAACCTCTTCCTCCCATTGCTAGCACACCACTTTATTCTTCCATTGATTCTCCACCTAAACTTGAGTTGAAGCCACTTCCAATAAATCTTAAGTATGCCTTTCTAGGACCGAAAAATAGCCTCCCTGTAATCATCACAGCCAACTTATCTACTGAACAGGAGGATAAACTTTTAAGGGTGCTAGAAGAAAATAAACATGCCATAGGATGGTCTGTAGCCGATTTGAAAGGGGTTGACCCCTCTGTTTGTATGCATCGAATTCATCTCGAAGATGATGCAAAGCCCACCCGAGAAATGCAAAGAAGACTCAATCCTAACATGAAGGAGGTAGTCAAGAAAGAAGTGGTGAAGTTATTAGATGCCGGAATCATTTATCCAATTTCTGATAGTAAGTGGGTGAGTCCGACACAAGTGGTACCCAAGAAATCAGGTATCACTATGGTTGAAAATACGGAAGGAGAATTGATACAAACACGCACAACCACGGGTTGGCGCGTGTGTATTGACTACAGAAAACTTAATTCGATGACTAGGAAAGACCATTTTCCTCTACCTTTTATAGATCAAATTTTGGAACGGTTGCCTGGTCAAGGTTTCTACTGCTTCTTAGATGGTTATTCTGGATATAATCAAGTACCTGTTTACCCGGACGATCAAGAGAAAACCACTTTTACTTGCCCATTTGGGACATTTGCATATAGGAGGATGCCTTTTGGACTATGCAATGCACCCGCAACTTTTCAACGATGCATGATGGCCATTTTTTCAGATATGGTGGAAAACTTTCTAGAAGTATTCATTGATGATTTCTCAATTTTTGGCCTATCTTTTGACGATTGTCTGGACAATTTGACCTTAGTTTTGAAAAGATGTAAGGAGACCAACCTAGTATTAAGTTGGGAAAAGAGCCATTTCATGGTTCAAGAAGGCATAGTTTTAGGACACGTCGTGTCCAAGAGGGGCATTGAAGTAGATAAAGCCAAAGTCGATCTTATTTCCAATCTCCCTCCACCTAAAACTGTGAAACAAATCCGATCATTCCTTGGCCATGATGGTTTCTACCGTCGCTTCATTCAGGATTTCAGTAAAATTTCCAAACCCTTGTGCAATCTTCTTGCTAAGGACACTCCCTTTGTCTTTGATAATGCATGCGAGGAGGCATTTAAAAATCTTCGCTTGAAATTAACCACTGCACCTATCATGCGGCCCCCTAATTGGACCCTTCCATTTGAACTGATGTGTGACGCATCCGACTATGCCATTGGGGCAGTTTTAGGGCAACGGCTAGATAAGGTACCCCATGTCATCTACTACGCTAGTAAAGCACTCTCAGATGCACAATTGAACTACACCACCACTGAGAAAGAATTGCTAGGTGTAGTATTCGTGCTAGACAAGTTTCGATCTTACCTATTAGGATCCAAGATTACCGTATTCACTGATCATGCTGCCCTTCGACACCTTCTTGCAAAGAAGGACACCAAACCCCGTCTGATTCGATGGATTCTTTTACTACAAGAATTTGACCTAAAAATTCGTGACAAGAAAGGAACTGCAAATGTCGTAGCAGACCACTTATCTAGGATTCTTCTTGAGCCCTCTAAGAATACCTCACCCTTACATGATGCTTTCCCAGATGAATAATTATTTGGGGTACAAGGAATGAAAACGCCATGGTTTGCAAACATAGTAAATTACCTTGCCATAGGACGAATTCCTGATGATTGGTCAACTCAAGACAAGAACCGATTCTTTTCACAAGTAAAGTTCTATTATTGGGATGATCCCGATCTATTCAAGTATTGTCCCGATCAAGTAATCCGTCGATGTGTCCCCGAATGCAAATTTCAAAGTATTCTTTCATTCTGCCATTCACAAGCTTGTGGGGGATATTTTGGGGGTAGAAAAACTGCAACAAAAGTTTTACAGAGTGGATTTTATTGGCCCACACTTTTCAAAGATGCCCATAATTTTTTCCAAACTTGTGAACGGTGCCAACGGATGGGTACCATCTCCTGTAGAGATATGATGCCTCTCAATCCTATTTTAATTGTAGAAATCTTTGATGTATGGAGTATTGACTTTATGGGCCCTTTCCCACCATCCTTTGGTTTCGAATACATTCTGGTAGGGGTTGATTATGTTTCAAAATGGGTAGAAGCTGTCGCCACCAAAACTAATGACCACAAGGTTGTGATTAAATTTTTACATGAAAACATCTTTTGTCGTTTTGGCACACCCCGAGCCATCATCAGTGATGGGGGATCTCATTTTTGCAACCAGTCTTTCGAGGCTTTGGTTCGCAAATATAACATCACCCACAAAGGTGCTACCCCATACCATCCCCAAACAAGTGGACAAGTCGAGGTGTCCAATAGAGAGTTAAAACACATCTTAGAGAAAACGGTACGTCCCGATAGAAAAGATTGGTCTCAAAGGATAAATGATGCACTTTGGGCCTACCGTACTACCTACAAAACTCCTATTGGCATGTCTCCCAACCGATTAGTTTTTGGAAAAGCTTATCACTTACCAGTAGAACTTGAACATAGAGCTTTCTGGGCTATCAAAAAGTTTAACTTAGACATGGCAGTAGCTGGTCCTCACCGAAAACTCCAACTAAGTGAACTTGAAGAATTACGCAATGAGGCTTATGAAAATGCTAAAATTTATAAAGCAAGGACTAAGGCTTTTCATGATAAAAATATTAACCATAAGTCCTTCGAACCTGGTCAAAAGGTTTGGCTGTTCAATTCCAAGTTGCGACTCTTCCCGGGTAAACTTCGCTCCAGGTGGGATGGACCATTCGTAGTGAAAAAGATTTCTCCTTATGGTGCAGTAGAAATCCAACACTTCAATGGTGGACATATTTTAAAAGTCAATGGTCAAAGGTTAAAACCTTATGTGGACTGTATTACTGATGGACAATTGATCGAATCCCTTAATTTGACGAACCCTGTTTATCAAAATAATTAAGGATGCACTGTGTCTGGCTGAAGACAATAAATTTAGCGCTTGTTGGAAGGCAACCCAATTCTTTTAGTTTTCTTTTAACATTGAGGACAATGTTAGGTTTAGGTTTGGGGGTATTTTTAAGTATTTTAATCATTTTTTTATTTTGTTTGCATCTCTTGCATTCGTTTTCACTTCATAATGTCAGGTTTATCAAAAAAAATAAAAAAATAAAAAAAATAATAAAAAGATCTTTTAAAAAAATGTGTTCATTTTCATTTTTTATAAAATAATAATAAAAAAAATTTAAAAAAAGTTTTTGTTTTTAAAAACCTAATTTCTATACATTTATGCAAGAATGATAAACACACAAGGTATATATAATCTAAAAAGCCCAATGACTAGTCGGAAGTAATACAAATTTAAGTTCTTTTCATTAAGTCTCTCTTAGGGAGTTGTAAGCTAATTAATACTTCGGAATTTCACTACACACTGGCCGACACTTCTAAGGTCTAGGCTCGACATTATGTTGATAGTATAGTAGCAACCTTGGACCCTGATAAATCATACTTATCTAATCCAAAAAAAAAATATATATATCATCAATAATAATGGATTTAGTCAGAAACATCGAAAAGGGCTACCTATTGTCAAAGGTCAAGTGGGCTTGTGATGAGAACTCCGAGCATAAGTCCGTAGGGGAGTCTTGATGCGTGACACCTTGTGCCAACTGGTGTGAGAGTTGTCGACTGATTGCTCGTTACACAGAGAAATCACCACAAGAGTAAAAGTGCACAATTTATATATCTTTTATGATGTTAAAAAAAAAAACTCTGTATTGACCTTGAAAAAGACAATAGTGTGAAAGCCGTCGTTGTAAAAATTCGAGTAAACTGAAATATTACAGATAAAGCCCGTGAGGTATTAAAGTAAATATCCACAACTCTCGAAATCCTGCAGATAAGATGATTTTGAATCAGTGAGCAGGTCCTTTCAACCAATCCTTGGAAAACTACTAGTATTAACAATATTTTGGAGATCCAAACTCTTAGCTTGTGTACGGTCCAGATTTCACCGAGCACTCCAATATAAATGAGTCTTACAACTCCCTAACGAAAACTTAATGACTTCAACTTGAATTGCATCTCGACCTAGAATTTGGGCTGACTTAGTAAATAAAACCGTGTGTGCTTTGAAATTCTTATCATTTATGTATCTTAAATTAGATTTTAATTAAAAAAAGAGAGTTTTTTTTAGCTATTATGCACTTGGAATTTGAATTTTCATCAATCGAATTAAAAAAAACAACAACAACAACAACAAATTAATCATAACAATAAATATTGAAGTTTGTGGGTATCTTCACTGGAAACCCTCACGAGACTATAACTCGTCCACTAGGATAACCTCGGGGTTTAAAGCCTTGTTGCATATGGTAAATACAATCGCGATGCCTGCGAAAGTGAGTTAGAGTTTTTTCTAATTTTATTTTGCTCGAGGACTAGCAAAATATAGGTTTGGGGGTGTGATAAGTGCTTAATAATTCATAAATTAGTTATCTTTCCATAGCACTTATCAATGTTCTTAAACTAATAAATACATATTTTACCAGAAAATTAAATAATCATTGAAATAAATTTGAAATATGTTTTTGGTTACGATTTTTTATGAAAACTACAGAAAAAAAAATATAAGGAGGAGATTATATTGATTCTGTTTGGTAACCTGATGAAGTTAAGGTTATAATTAAATAGGTTTTGGTCCTGGCTCGATCAAAAGTTATAATTTGCTAAGAAAAATGTTTGATTAACCCTTTTTATTAAGTCATGGTATTGTTTCTAGTCTTGACTGGTCGAGTTCGATCTGAAGCAGTTTAGCAATAATTAAATTTGGAAGACATTGGGCTCGAGAACAAGTTCAAGCAACTCAACGATCATGACCCACCGCAAACCCAAAGCCAATTTCTAACCAATTCGTTACCTGCCTTCATATAAAATTTATAATAATAATAATAACTAAAAATTCATGATTCACTGTTCATATAAACAATGTCCCGTTAAAACACTGTTCATATGAACAGTGTTAAAAAAAAAAATGCTGAGAACACTGTTCATATGAACAGTGTTCCGTAAAAACACTATTCATGTGAACAGTGTTAGAAAAAAATAAAAAATACATAATAAATAAATAAATAAATAAATATATAATAATAATAAAAATAAATAAATAAATAAATGGCTTGGCTACTGTTCATCTTCTTCCCCCGAAGAGCACCTCATGCGGCCGCCCACCGTCCGCGGTGACGATCCCGTGACCAGCATCTCCGCCTCGTCTTCCGCCTGTAACGCAGCCTGCAGCCGAGATCCAGCTCCGCCATCAAGCCGCGTTGAAATCCCGGCGTCTCCCCGTTGATCCCGCGGCCACCCACCTGTTGGGAATTGTATCCTAAATGTCAATCGTCAGCATGTTGATGATTAAATGAATTGACAAATCAATAAAGTATTTTTTGGCATTATTCATCATTTTACATCTTCAAATGAACTCTTATATGATGAAGTCCTTAGGACTTATTAATGATAAAGGAGGATTTATCTTCGAGTCCTTAAACTAGTTCGCGACTAAATAATATGTTGTTACAAGGACGACAGCATTATCAAGATTAGGTCGTTGTGTGACATATACGTTGGTTGTCCTCTTAACCAAGGAGTGTGGAGACACTGGTATGCCACACAGGTGAAGTGTAGGAGTATATTTCACTAAACGTGACCAATTCCGGAACGCTCTACTGTCAAGAGATGTTCCGAGTGGATATGGGTATAAGTTTGGCCCTCTGACCTGAGACCGCAACTTGTGACTAGCAAGCAACTCATTGTACTTTGGTACCGGACTACCTGAATTTCTAATTCAGTGACGGAAGGTCACTGGGTGCAGTCAAGTACTTGCGTAGTCAGTTGTGAGTCGAGATGGAATTGACCCCTCCTGAAAACAGAAGATAATGTCTTGTGATTAATTTAGCAAAATCTTGGCCAGGGTAATCCCAGTGAGGAGTCACGGGATATCTAAAGTTAATCACATAATGGATGTACTAATTATAGGGTTGACAGTGAGCTCTAAGTCATCCTGGCATTAGGAGTCAAAGGGATTGAATTATACAGTAACCATAGTTCAAGGTTCCAGAATATTTGCTTCGCATATATTCGGCCTATCCGGACGTCGGGTACCATTGCTAGATGGTCACATCGATTAGTGTAGGAAGTCGTTCCTATACTACCGGCTTAGGTTCGAACCCATGAGGTCACACGCATAGAAAATTCCTGATTGATCAAGAAGGCTGATGAATGATTAAGAATCATTCAGGGGTAATTTGGTCAATTCGATTGGCAAATTATCTTATAAAATAATTAAAGTAATTATCAGAGGATTGAATAGTAATTAAATTGCTAATGAACTCAATTGGAATGAGTAATTAGACTAAGGATGAGCCAAATTGAATTAGATTCAATTCTGGGCTCAATCAGGGTTTTTGACCTGATTGGATTAGGTCTGAATCAAGAGGACTTAGGTTGACCAAATTAAATTAGATTAAATTTGTGCTTAATTAAGGATTGACCTAATTGGATTAGGTTCAACCCATGGTAATTGGATCATTCTAATTGTTAGGATTTAATTAAATTAAATGGGTTTGATCTGAAACTGTTCGGATCTTGAAATTCACTTGTCACATATCCATGCAAGGCGCCATAAATTGATTTTTCATATGATTAATAATTAATTTAATTTATTTAATGGTGCCATGGGACACTTGGCAACATCAGGGACCTCTTTCATCATTATATGGGTCGAAATGGAGAGATAAATTCATGAAAAGAATTGGATAAGATCAAATTCTCTCTCTTCATGACATATGTCATCCTTATCTTTATCTCACTTCTAATTAAGGTTGAATTTCGAATTTAATCACCACAAAATCACCACGTGACCCTCTAATCTGATTGGGGGCATGGGAATTTCGAAATTGAAAGAGGGAAGTGGCAACATGATGAATGGTTTAGATTAGATCAAGCTTCATCATGTAATGGCACATGAACTTGAATTTTGAATTCAAAATTCAAAACCCCACAAAATCCTCCACAAATATGGGATGGTTGGATGAAGTTAGGTGGGAGAGCAACATTAAAAGGACCTCCATCAGCTGGTGGTCGAATTCAAGAAAAAAAGAGAGAAAAAGAAGAAGAAAAAAGGGAAAAGGAAAGAGAGGAACCCTAGTTCATGCGTGGAAAAATTCTGCATTCAATCTAGCCGATTTCTTCCTCCTCTAAGTCCATCGTGCCATTAGTGTTAGGGTTCCCTGACAAGAGTCTTTAGATCAGATCTAAATCCTCTTCAATCCCTTTAAACCTTTCCTCCAAGTTCTTCCAAGAAGGTGGATCAAAAGTTGATAGCGTTGGGAAGATCAAATTTCAGCCTCAAGAACTTCTGCGCAAGCTAGCACTTCCGCAAGATTGGATCTCTTCAAGAACTTCGCGTGGACTTCTCGTAGAGGCCATTCGTATGCGTGGCTGCGAAGTCGAGGATCAGATCCACAAGCTTCATCCATCATAAAAGGTATTAATCCTACATTAATCTTTTATTATGGTGTCAAGATCTAGGTCTGATTCTCCGAGGTTTTACCCTTTTTTGGGGCTCCTCACGGAGATATCTCCAGAATCCATTCAATGGATATTCGAAGATTAATCGGAATAGAGTTCTTAAGTTTCAGATCTGATAGTTAATCATGCATGAAAGTTTTAGCATAATTGTTTAAACGATTCCGGCATAATCCTATGTGTTCTTAATGTGCTGATTTCCAGATTTGATCTTGTAAGCATGCATGAATTAAATTGTTTGATTCATTTTTCCGCTGCGTTTTTGAAACTTAAAAAGAACTACGTATGGCTTGATCCCCCTTATGAAGGGGTACGTAGGCAACCCGATCAGGTTCAGCCATGGTTTTCAAAAAAAAAAAAAAATCAGCATGCTTAACACCGAAGAACCTAGGATTCACTTTCAGTGGTATCAGAGACAGGTTCATGTTTAAACTTTTATGTTTTAATTTTTGTAATTAAATCTGAAATCATGAGCATGCTTAGATTAGATCTAAAGTATTTTTTATGATTGATTTAATTGCTGATTATGCATGATTAACTAGATCTGAAATTTTGGATGCATATGATGCATGTTTGTGTTAAGATTTGTAACATAAATAAATCTGAAATCATAATATTGTTTAGATTAGATCTAAATAAAATTTGTGATTCATATGATCTCTGATTTTAATGAATAAATCAGATCTGAAAATAAAAGTGAAAAAATAAATACATAAGATGTATGTTGTTTGTATTAATTCATGTTGTTATGTATATGTGATGCATGAACATTAAATATAATGACTTAAACATGAATTAAATCTGATTACATGTGATTAATTATAAAAACTCAGGTCTGAAAATATGTTTTAAGAACTGAAAGATTGTAATTAATATGTAATTAAAAATAAATATGCAATGATCAAAACTTTCATAAGTCTAAACTTAATTGAGAATTAAGTATTATGAAATAGAATTGTAACTCAATTAATTGACATTGCATAATTATTTGGGCATATGGGTTAGCTTGAATCAAGTTTCTAGGATTGGGTTAGACCTAAGGTTAGAATCATACATGGACAAATAGAATTAATTGATCAAATCTAATTAAGTAGTAATTAGATTAGGTCAAGGAAATTCTAGGTCAATTTACAATAGTTGTAGATGGATCAAGTCCATGTCTTTGATTAGACCAAGATGGAACTTGATTTAGGCTCAGAGGTGTAGCCCGAGTCATTTGAGTAATCAAATCGAAATTGATTAACCAGTCGGTGTCTAAGGTAAGTTTGGCAGTTTTGACCGGTGGTTTTTAATTGGGAGCTACTCGCACTGATTCGTCTTTGTCGAGTTAATGGCATATCCCTTCCACCGATCTCACTTACCTGGCCGACATGGTCAATCACATTTTGATTGGATCACTTAATGATTCGAGTTAGCCCATGCCTATAAAGAAAATCAGTTTGACTGATTTAGGTGCCTCCTTAACCGGTTTGAGTCTAATCTGATTTGGTGAAGTCAGTGGAAGAAATTAGACTAACCGGATCTTCTTATCTATCCTAATTAAGAAATCCTCTAAAATTATTAGGTCCTTAAAATGAAATGGTTATGGGGATAACTAGGTCATAGCCTCCCATTAAGTTGGGTGATAATGGGTCCAATGTTTTGATAATTATTGGAGGCGCGACACGCCTGGTACTTATCAAGCATTGGAATTGTCATTCAATATATGATGAGTTAAGTGTACCTTCAATAGACGGTCAGGTGAGCCGAGCCACACTCGGGCTTGATCGTCTATTAGTTGATTAGACTTAACCCTATCATTTAATGGTTGGACGTGACTAGGGTATTCGGTGGAGGCGCCACACGCCTGCCGAAGAACCTAGGGCAAAATTATCACTAGAAGTTGCTTGGTGAAGCAACTGGTTTAGAACCTACCAATAGGTGCATATGGGTTAGCCGAGCCACACTCGGGCCTATATGCGATCTATTGGGTTCTAGTGCCCACTAAAGAATTAGGAGTAATTTTTCGAATTGGAGGTAGAGGCTACCAATTTGTATAAAATAGTGGGAGTATCTTTAGACTAAAGTCCAAGTCTACTGTGTTTAGTCAATTCATATACTAATAGCCAAATTTTCTTTTATGTAGAAATGGCCACAAGTTTGTCACTTCGCTTATTATTGGATAATGACAAGTTGACTGGTCCTAACTTCAATAATTGGTATAGAAAGCTGAAAACTCAGCATAGTCAGACCAAAAGGATTAAGGATGACCAAAGTCAGGCAGAATGCTTCTATTGTAAGAAGCAGAGGCATTGGAAGAGGAATTGTCCTCAGTACCTTACCTCACTTGACCCGAATAGGCTAAGCAAGAGAAAAGGGCAATCAGTTGCTGATCAAGGTATTTATATGATAACACCTTGTAATTTTTCTATATGTGATAATTCGACCTGGGTATTAGATACTGGAAGTCCGTTTAATATATGCAATTCGTTGCAAGGACTTCAGGTCAATGAGAGATTTGAAAACAGCGAGAGATTTCTGAATGTTGGAGATGGAAGATCTGTTCCAGTTCTAGCTTTAGGAAATCTCAAACTTATTTTCAATTCTCATTTAGTTGTTTTAAGTGATTGTCACTATTGTCCTACATTCTTATTGAATGTAATTTCCGTAGGCCTTTTGGCCATGAACGGTTATGAAATTTCAATAAAGAAATGTTCTTGTGATATCATTATGAATGGTGTTACTGTAATGAATGGACAATTAAGCAATGGCATCTACTTGTTATCACAACCTGTTAATGTAATGTACATGTCAAGTAAGCGTCCTAGAATAGATAATGTCACGGATGTCTACCTTTGGCATCATAGGCTAGGTCATATTAACAAGAACAGGATGAACAGGTTAAGTAAAGAGGGAATCCTCAATGTTAATGATTGTGAATCATTGACAACCTGTGAGTCATGTCTTCTTGGTAAGATGACCAAATCACCTTTTACCGGAAAAGGTGAACGAGCCAGTGACTTATTGACCCTTGTACATTCTGATGTATGTGGGCCAATGAGCACAAATGCTAGAGGTGGGTATTCATATTTCATTACGTTTACAGACGACCTTTCTAGGTATGGTTATGTCTATTTAATGAGACATAAATCTGAATCATTTGAAATGTTCAAATTATATCGTAATGAAGTAAAAAAACAAACTGGAAAGAGTATTAAAACTCTTCGATCAGATCGAGGAGGTGAATACCTCACCAGTGAGTTTTTGACATATCTAGGAGAAAATGGGATTCTCTCTCAATGGACTCCTCCTGGTACACCACAGTATAACGGTGTATCAGAAAGGAGAAATCGAACTCTGTTAGACATGGTTCGATCCATGATGGGGTTTGCTGATCTGCCCATATTCTTTTGGGGATATGCTCTTGAGTCAGCCTGCTACATTCTAAATAAGGTTCCAAGTAAGTCTGTAAATAAAACACCACATGAGATGTGGACTGGACGTAAGCTGATGCTCTCTCACCTTAGGGTTTGAGGGTGTCCGGCGTATGTCAAACGTTTGAAGACAGACAAACTTGAACCAAAGTCTGACAAATGTTTCTTTGTTGGTTATCCTAAAGAAACTAAAGGATATTACTTCTACTTTGCTAAAGAACAAAAGTTGTTCGTAAGCAATAGAGCTGTTTTCTTAGAGAAAGAATTCCTTAGTGAAGGAACTAAAAGCTCTAATATTGAGCTTAGGGAAGTTCAACATGTAGAAGATTCGACACCATCTACTAAACTAGTTGAGTCGGATTTGATTAGATCAGATCCAGAACCCATATTAGATGCACCATTAAGGCGATCGGGTAGAGTACCACGTCAGCCGGACAGATACTACGGTTTCTTGGTCCGGGACAGGGATCCTATCGAACTTGATGAAAATGATGAGGATCCGATCACATATATGGATGCAATGCAGAGGTATGACTCTGATAAATGGCTTGGAGCCATGCAATCCGAATTGGAATCCATGAAGGTCAATGATGTATGGACATTAGTTGACCCACCCAAAGGGATTAAACCCATAGGGTGTAAGTGGATTTTCAAAAGAAAACGGGGTGCAGACGGAAAAGTAGAGACTTATAAAGCCCGTCTGGTTGCCAAGGGATATCGTCAACATTATGGTATTGACTATGACGAGACATTTTCTTCTGTGGCAATGCTCAAATCCATTCGGATTATGCTTGCGATAGCAGCACACTTAGATTATGAGATCTGGCAGATGGATGTTAAAACCGCTTTTCTAAATGAATATTTAGAAGAGGAGGTGTATATGATGCAACCTGAAGGTTTTATATCTGCAGATAAGTCTAAGGTGTGCAAGCTTCAAAAATCCATTTATGGATTAAAGCAAGCTTCACGGAGTTGGAACATACGATTTGATAAGGTGATCAAATCATATGGCTTCATTAAGAATGAAGAGGAACCTTGCATTTATAAATGGGCAAATGGTTCAGTTATCATATTTTTTGTTTTGTATGTGGATGACATTCTTTTAATCGGGAATGACATTCCTGCATTACAAGGAATAAAGGTTTGGCTATCATCTCAATTTGCCATGAAGGATTTGGGAGAAGCATCTTACATCCTAGGGATGAAGATCTATAGAGATAGATCTAAAAGATTGCTTGGATTATCCCAATCCACATACATTGATACTATACTGAAGAGGTTCAGTATGATTAATTCCAAGAAAGGCTATCTTTCAATGGGCCATGGAATTAACCTCTCTAAAAGGGATTGTCCGACAACCTCTCAAGAAAGAGAGAGTATGGATAGAATTCCATATGCTTCGGCAGTGGGATCTATAATGTATGCCATGACATGTACTAGACCAGACGTGGCATACTCACTAGGAGTAGTGAGCAGATACCAGTCTGATCCAGGTAGCAACCACTGGAAGGTTGTAAAAACCATCCTTAAGTATTTGAGAAATACTAAAGATCAGTGGCTGGTCTACGGTGATTCTGACTTAAAACTTGAGGGATATACCGACTCAAGTTTTCAGTCAGATCAAGATGATAGCAAGAGTGTGTCGGGATATATCTTTACTCTTAAGGGTGGGGCCATCTGCTGGAAGAGTTCCAAGCAGCATACAGTGGCAGATTCTACATGTGAAGCAGAATACATCGCAGCATCTGATGCAGCCAAGGAAGCTGTATGGTTGCGCAAGTTCATCACCGAGCTGGGAGTGGCACCTTCCATTGATGGTCCAGTTCCTATATTTTGTGATAACACTGGAGCCATAGCTCAGGCAAAGGAACCTAAAGCACATCAGCGGACCAAGCATATTCTGCGACGCTATCATCTGGTTCGAGAGATTATAGAACGAGGTGATATTGATCTTCAGAAGATTGACACAAAAGAAAATCTGGCTGACCCATTTACCAAAGTCCTCGGCATCAAAGAGTTCAACGAACACAAGTCGAAGATGGGTATTAGATACTGTGCCGATTGGCTTTAGGCTAAGTGGGAGTTGTTGAATTGTATCCTAAATGTCAATCGTCAGCATGTTGATGATTAAATGAATTGACAAATCAATAAAGTATTTTTTGGCATTATTCATCATTTTACATCTTCAAATGAACTCTTATATGATGAAGTCCTTAGGACTTATTAATGATAAAGGAGGATTTATCTTCGAGTCCTTAAACTAGTTCGCGACCAAATGATATGTTGTAACAAGGACGACAGCATTATCAAGATTAGGTCGTTGTGTGATATATACGTTGGTTGTCCTCTTAACCAAGGAGTGTGGAGACACTGGTATGCCACACAGGTGAAGTGTAGGAGTATATTTCACTGAACGTGACCAATTCCGGAATGCTCTACTGTCAAGAGATGTTCCGAGTGGATATGGGTATAAGTTTGGCCCTCTGACCTGAGACCGCAACTTGTGACTAGCAAGCAACTCATTGTACTTTGGTACCGGACTACCTAGATTTCTAATTCAGTGACGGAAGGTCACTGGCAGCAGTCAAGTACTTGCGTAGTCAGTTGTGAGTCGAGATGGAATTGACCCCTCCTGGAAATAGGAGATAATGTCTTGTGATTAATTTAGCAAAACCTTGGCCAGGGTAATCCCAGTGAGGAGTCACGGGATATCTAAAGTTAATCACATAATGGATGTACTAATTATAAGGTTGACAGTGAGCTCTAAGTCATCCTGGCATTAGGAGTCAAAGGGATTGAATTATACAGTAACTATAGTTCAAGGTTCCAGAATATTTGCTTCGCATATATTCGGCCTATCCAGACGTCGGGTACCATTGCTAGATGGTCACATCGATTAGTGTAGGAAGTCGTTCCTATACTACCGGCTTAGGTTCGAACCTATGAGGTCACACGCATAGAAGATTCCTGATTGATCAAGAAGGCTGATGAATGATTAAGAATCATTCAGGGATAATTTGGTCAATTCGATTGGCAAATTATCTTATAAAATAATTAAAGTAATTATCGGAGGATTGATTAGTAATTAGATTGCTAATGAACTCAATTGGAATGAGTAATTAGACTAAGGATGAGCCAAATTGAATTAGATTCAATTCTGGGCTCAATCAGGGTTTTTGACCTGATTGGATTAGGTCTGAATTAAGAGGACTTAGGTTGACCAAATTAAATTAGATTAAATTTGTGCTTAATTAGGGTTGACCTAATTGGATTAGGTTCAACCCATGGTAATTGGATCATTCTAATTGTTAGGATTTAATTAAATTAAATGGGTTTGATCTGAAACTGTTCGGATCTTGAAATCCACTTGTCACATATCCATGCAAGGCGCCATAAATTGATTTTTAATATGATTAATAATTAATTTAATTTATTTAATGGTGCCATGGGACACTTGGCAACATCAGGGACCTCTTTCATCATTAGATGGGTCGAAATGGAGAGATAAATTCATGAAAAGAATTGGATAAGATCAAATTCTCTCTCTTCATGACATATGTCATCCTTATCTTTATCTAACTTCTAATTAAGGTTGAATTTCGAATTTAATCACCACAAAATCATCACGTGACCCTCTAATCTGATTGGGGGCATGGGAATTTCGAAATTGAAAGAGGAAAGTGGCAACATGATGAATGGTTTAGATTAGATCAAGCTTCATCATGTAATGGCACATGAACTTGAATTTTGAATTCAAAATTCAAAACCCCACAAAATCCTCCACAAATATGGGATGGTTGGCATGAAGTTAGGTGGGAGAGCAACATTAAAAGGACCTCCATCAGCTGGTGGTCGAATTCAAGAAAAAAAGAGAGAAAAAGAAGAAGAAAAAAGGAAAAAAGGAAAGAGAGGAACCCTAGTTCATGCGTGGAAAAATTCTGCATTCAATCTAGCCGATTTCTTCCTCCTCTAAGTCCATTGTGCCATTAGTGTTAGGGGTCCCTGACAAGAGTCTTTAGATCAGATCTAAATCCTCTTCAATTCCTTTAAACCTTTCCTCCAAGTTCTTCCAAGAAGGCGGATCAAAAGTTGATAGCGTTGGGAAGATCAAATTTCAGCCTCAAGAAATTCTGCGCAAGCTAGCACTTCCGCAGGATTGGATCTCTTCAAGAACTTCGCGTGGACTTCTCGTAGAGGCCATTCGTGTGCGTGGCTGCGAAGTCGAGGATCAGATCCACAAGCTTCATCCATCATAAAAGGTATTAATCCTACATTAATCTTTTATTATGGTGTCAAGATCTAGGTCTGATTCTTCGAGGTTTTACCCTCTTTTGGGGCTCCTCACGGAGATATCTCCAGAATCCATTCAATGGATATTCGGAGATTAATCGGAATAGAGTTCTTAAGTTTCAGATCTGATAGTTAATCATGCATGAAAGTTTTAGCATAATTGTTTAAATGATTCTGGCATAATCCTATGTGTTCTTAATGTGCTGATTTCTAGATTTGATCTTGTAAGCATGCATGAATTAAATTGTTTGATTCATTTTTCCGCTACGTTTTTGAAACTTAAAAAGAACTACGTATGGCTTGATCCCCCTTATGAAGGGGTACGTAGGCAACCCGATCAGGTTCAGCCATGGTTTTCAAAAAAAAAAAAAAAACAGCATGCTTAACATCGAAGAACCTAGGATTCACTTTCACCACCGTCCGCAGCGTCCTCCCGACGATCCCGCGACCAAATCCGCCGGCGACCAGTCCTCCGTGATTCCAGTCGGCCGCAATCAGCCGCGTGCCCACCGTGCCCATGCGGTCGACTCTTCCCAGCAGCGGAGATCCGGCCCCTTCGCCATCACCGCGTGCGGCGTCTTCTCCTCCAAGATCAGCGAACCAGCCGCGTCGAAATCCCAGCATCATCGCCCAGTCTTCCGCCCGTGGCGCATCCGGAGCGACCAGATCCCCCGCCACTTCCTCAGTCGGCACCTCTCTCCGCCATCACCGACCAGATCCCGCGGCCCCTCTTCCTCCTCTCCCGCGATCTGCATCCCGGCACCACGCCCCGGAATCAGCCGCCGTGATTCCTTCTTCCCTCTCTCCGCGTGCGCCGAACGGCTATAAAAGGAGGGAGGGGGCGTTCGATGGAAGGGGGAGCTCGGTTGAGAAGAAAAAAACGGGGAGACCCCTGTTTCGGTGAAGAGAAGAAGCCACCAGCTGAGAGAAAAGAGAGAAAAAGAAATAAAAAAAGAGAGAAAAAGGGGGGAAAGAGAATATTTTGTGATATATTGGGAATAATGGGAGGTGAAGGCTTTCATTTGAAGATGGGAGGTCGTTCGGAAGCCATGCTTGGCTAAACATCCAATCTAGGGCTGGATGAAGCCCTAGCAATGTATCAGGGCATTGTGGTTCTTATTTTTTTTTATTATTTTGGAGCTTGTTTAAATTCTTATCTTCAATGAAATATTTTTTTTATGATGTTTAAACCTTGAGCATGCCATTTACTATTCGTGTTTGCTAAAGTAGTCTAAGATAATCCATGCCTAGGAAGATGAGGTGTGCTGCACCCTAGATTAGCATACTTAGGTAGACACTTCATGCTATACCGAAGATGGATTTTCCTAAAACTCTCTATATTTTTATTTTAAAAGTCTTGTAGCCAATTTGCATGCCTCTCCAAAAGATAAAAATTAAGAACACAATCCCTAATGCCATGCTACGCGGTGGATTCCAAACCCTAGATCCATCTACTTTGATAAATTTCAATTCGTACTCATAGATTAATTTAGTTAAATCAAGTTAGCAAATTCTTCTTCGTGATTTATTTTTAAAAGAAAAATAACTTGTTTCCAATCTCTATGGACCGACACCCGTAATCACTATCCTACAGGATGCGTGGTTTATTTTTGAACTTGAAAGAACCGATCACACACTAGTTAAAAAAAGCCTTCTGCAAGAAAATTATTTGTTGTCATTATAATAATATTTATGAAAGCAAAAAAATAAATTTTCTGTAAAAAAATTAAACATAGCGTTGGCCCAAGGAAAAAAGAAATCTAAGTTTCACAAACTAAGAATGACCCATCCTAAATCCTATCTCAAGTTGTCCAGCATTACACTGAAAATTTACGCATTACAGTTCTAATAGATTTTCTTATGGCTGCTGCAGTGTGGGTTACTTCAATTAGCATAATGTTCAACTCACTTACCATATAGAAATGTGAGTGGGTCTTTAAGATTTCAGCAATGGAAGTATCTTCCGCAAAATTTTTGCTCACCATTATAGACGTCATGGTGAATCCCCACTATGCTAATATGATTAAAGCGATAATCAGCAACATAAAAGAAGCAATATTATTCAAGTCATGATTGTAGCTATTTGTCAAAAACATAACAAATAATGGTCAGCGACCTGAAAGTAGCTATGTTACTTTCCACTATACCTAAATTGGCAAAATGAAATCATACTCGCATTACTAGTTGGTTTTGAACTAATTGTGGCTTTCGCATATTGGTTAAGTCACCCATCTATTGGCGAACTCTGATGAGCACAGAAATAACTTTGGCTTCCCCGACCAACACATGTGTTAGCAAACTCGGATAGCTATAAAACTAATTTCAGCTTTTTTGAGCTATGGAGTGTCACATGTGCTAGCAAACTCTAGTGCGCAAGTGTCTAATTTTGGGTTCCATCACTTTGGTGACTACCACTTGTCCAAGTAAAATCTGGTGACTATCAAACAAATTTTGGCTTTCATAGTTAATAGAGTGCAAATAAAGTCCAAAAATAGTTAGTTAATTAGTGCGAAACTAACGTTTTCTTTCGAACATTGGGGACCACCACTAATACTAACAAATTCTGGTAAGTGCTGAACAAATTTTGGCTGTCGTGACTAGATGATTCCCACTTGTCCTCATAGATATCTGATGCATATAAAATATAGATGGATTTCAATGATAATTGTGGCAATAAAGTTCAAACACTCCAATGAACCTGACCTATTTAATATTCGCTTTTCTTTTTTATAAAAATGGACTAACTCATTATCAAATCTACTTTATGATCAGTTTTTGATTTGATGAGTTGTTAAGTGCAACTTAAATAACTAACCTATGATGATCGAACGATTCTGGCTTGCCTAACGTCATGACTATAACTCATCCCTATGGCTACTGTGGTGTGGGTTACTTCAATTAGCATAATGTTCAACTCACTTACCATATAGAAATATGAGTGGGTCTTTAAGATTTCAGCAATGGAAGTATCTTCCGCAAAATTTTTGCTCACCATTATAGATGTCATGGTGAATCCCCACTATGCTGATATGATTAAAGTGATAATTAGCAACATAAAAGAAGCAATATTATTGAAGTCATGATTGCAGCTATTTGCCAAAAACATAACAAATAATGGTCAGCAACCAGAAAGGAGTTATGTCATTTTCCACTATACCCATATTGGCAAAATGAAATCATACTCGCTTTACTAGTTGGTTTTGAACTAATTGTGTTTTTCGCATATTGGCTAAGTCACCCATCCATTGGCGAACACTGATGAGCATAGAAATAACTTTGGCTTCCCCGAATTAGTGACCAACACATGTGTTAGCAAACTCAGATAGCTATAAAACTAATTTCAGCTTTTTTGAGCAACGGAGTGTCACATGTGCTAGCAAACTCTAGTGCACAAGTTACTAATTTTGGGTTCCATCACTTTGGTGACTACCACTTGTCCAAGTAAAATCTGGTGACTATCAAACAAATTTTGGCTTTCATAGTTAATAGAGTGCAAATAAAGTTCAAAAAATTGTTAGTTAATTAGTGCGAAACTAACTTTTTCTTTCATGCATAGGGGACCACCACGAATACTAACAAATTCTGGTAAGTGCTGAACAAATTTTGGCTGTTGTGACCAGATGATTCCCACTTGTCCTCATAGATATCTAATGCATATAAAATATAGATGGATTTCAATGATAATTGTGGCAATAAAGTTCAAACACTTCGCTGAGCCAGACCTATTTAATATTCGCTTTTCTTTTTTATAAAAATGGATTAGCTCATTATCAAATCAACTTCATGATCAGTTTTTGATTTGATGAGTTGTTAAGTGCAACTTGAATAACTAACCTATGATGATCGAACGAATTCTAGCTTTCCTGACATCATGACTATTACTCATCCTTATGGCTACTGCAGAGTGGGTTACTTCAATTAGCATAATGTTCAACTTACTTACCATATAGAAATGTAAGTGGGTCTTTAAGATTTCAGCAATGGAAGTATCTTCCGCAAAATTTTTGCTCACCATTATAGATGTCATGGTGAATCGCCACTATGCTGATATGATTAAAGTGATAATTAGCAACATGAAAGAAGCAATATTATTGAAATCATGATTGCAGCTATTTGCCAAAAACATAACAAATAATGGTCAGCGACCTGAAAGTAGCCATGTCATTTTCCACTATACCTATATTGGCAAAATGAAATCATACCCGCTCTACTAGTTGGTTTTGAACTAATTGTGGCTTTCGCATATTGGTTAAGTCACCCATCTATTAGCGAACTCTGATGAGGATAGAAATAACTTTGGCTTCCCCGAATTAGTGACCAACACATGTGTTAGCAAACTCAGATAGCTATAAAACTAATTTCAGCTTTTTTGAGCAATAGAGTGTCACATGTGCTAGCAAACTCTAGTGCACAAGTAACTAATTTAGGGTTCCATCACTTTGGTGACTACCACTTGTCCAAGCAAAATCTGGTGACTATCAAACGAATTTTGGCTTTCATAGTTAATAGAGTGCAAATAAAGTCCAAAAATTGTTAGTTAATTAGTGCGAAACTAACTTTTTCTTTCATACATTGGGGACCACCACTAATACTAACAAATTCTAGTAAGTGTTGAACAAGTTTTGGCTGTCGGGACCAGATGATTCCCACTTGTCCTCATAGATATCTGATGCATATAAAATATAGAAGGATTTCAAGGATAATTGTGGGAATAAAGTTTGAACACTCCGCTGAACCTGACCAATATAATATTCGCTTTTCTCTTGTATAAAAATGGACCAGCTCATTATCAAATCAACTTCATCATCTGTTTTTGATTTGATGAGTTGTTAAATGGAACTTGAATAACTAACCTATGATGATCGAACGAATTCTAGCTTTCCTGACGTCATGACTGTTACTCATCCTTGCGAGCTGTTATGGCCAACAAATTTGTTTGTATCTTTCATAGCTAATTGATTACTAGTTGTTAATGCAATATGCATGAAGACAAATAGCTAAAACGCTCCGTAGTTGTGCACTTCCCTAGACCGCAACTCTCTCTGACCCATTATAAATTGGGATTCTACTCCACTACCTTTCTATTGCAACCCAATCGTTAAACTTCTTTGAAAACCAAGACCATGGCACCCCCTACCACACTCGTTGCAGTTCCGCCCGTCATTACTCTATCCAACCACAAAGAGGTGAATCGCTTCTTAGAGCCCACCCTCTCCAAATTCAATGCACCACCATCCTCCACCTCTGCCATCCCGATCATCAACCTCCAAGGCCTTAACGACCCATTGGCTAAAGCTGGCATCATAGAGGCTATAGACAAGGCTTGTGCCGAATGGGGTCTCTTCCTCGTTGTCAACCATGGCATCGAGACATCGATAATAGAGGGAATGCTTGAGGCTGCCAAGGCCTTTTTTGCCCTCCCGCAGGAAGAGAAGATGAAATATATGTCAAAGGATGGCACAAACTTTGTGAACTACATTTCGCAGCCTGACCATAGCTGGCGGGAAGTTCTCCGCCACCAAGGCCGCCCTGCCAATGAAGAGATCATCCACCTGTGGCCCTCGAAACCCTCCAATTATAGGGATGCAGCCAAAGTATTCTTGGAGGCAACCTGGCAACTAGCTACGAGGTTGGAAAGGGCCATTTACGAAAAGTTAGGCAAAGATGAAGAGTATGTTGAAGGCATGATAAGAGAAGGGTTCCAATACTTGTTATGCAACTATTACCCATCATGCCCCCAGCCCCACCTGGCTCTTGGAATGGGGCCCCACACAGATCAATGCCTCATTGGGGTCCTCATGGATAACAATGTTGATGGTCTACAACTAAGGCACGAGGGTAAATGGGTCACTGTTCCACATGTGCCTGCCGCCCTCGTGGTTTTCCTAGGTAAGTCCATGGAAAGGGCAAGTGATGGGAGGTACAAGGCTGCAGAACACCAAGTAGTGGTAAACGAGAAAACGACTCGAATTTCATTGGCGGTTGGCAACGGGCCTGAGATCAAAGGTTTTGACACTATGAAACATATTTAGAGGATTGCGGGGTGGTGTTCCTTCATCTCACTTATCTCGGGTCAAATAATCGCAGGAGCATGCTAGATCCTGCGTGTTATCGAGTCTACCATTTTGGTGTTAGTTTGTTGATTGTCCATGTCTACCATGTTTCATAATCAAGTCAATTTTATGAGTCCGTAAATTTATGATGGTCATCTTAGCAGAGTTAAGTTCGTATTGCTGCATCAACAAACTCTTTTATCCTAAGATGTTTCTCTTTTCATCAATTCAAAGTTCAATATTTGTGATATCAAAAGTTGGACATGAGGAGTATCAGTAATGTTCTTTAAGATTCTCTCTTACTTTGACCTTCATAGAGAAACTTTGTATACGAAGACTTTGTTGGCATGGTTATATAAAGTCTCCTAGAATCGTCCATATGAATCGTAGGCTTTTTTATCTTTTTTTTTTGTCGGGGTATGGGAGGGGTTTGAGAGATGGCAATTATTAAGGGTGAGAAACTTGTGACAGTCTACATGTACATTATTTTGAGAAAATTTTGTCTTGGTTCATACAGAGCACAAACGTTAAAAATATGGATAAGCAAAGTACTAATGAAGAAAATGGAAAATTGTGTTGCATGTTTTTTTCGAATTGCGGGTGGGAAACTTGTGATAGTCTACATGTACATTGTTTTGAGAAAATTTTGTCTTGGTTCATATAGAGCGCGAACACTAAAAATATGGATAAGCAAAGTACTAATGAAGAAAATGGAAAATCGTGTTGCATGTTTTTTTCGAAAAAAATAGTTTGGGTATATACAGGAGTGGATCTATACTCTAACCATCTATTGTTGGGCAATATAGAATATAAAATGTGGTGCTTCCAACAATTTGTTCCAAAACAAATTTTCAGTATTTAATCCAAATTTTATGCTCCTTCTATTGGAAAATTTGAGCTCTTGCTAAGTTTACCACAGTGGGAAGCTCAAATAGAAACTTTGTCCCAAAGGAGAAATGAAATGATTCCTTCAACTTGCTCAACTCAAACATCTTAAATAAAATAATAATTAATAAGAATTCTAGAAAGTAGGGTGCTAAGCCCTTTCCTTTGGTTAATTTTTTATGATATGTAAACACTATGTACAATCATAGGTGGAACATAGAGTTTATGCTCTTTATTATAAGCTTTTATTGCCACTGATAATGGTGGATGAAGTGGAAGCATTTAGACACTTTAAGCCTAAAACAATAAGATGGTATACTAATTTTATAGAATCTAAAAGTTGAATGGAAGGGTAAAACAATCCAATTGTTGGTGCATAAAGGAATCGTCCCAAATGACACTTAGGAGGATATTTGTTGCCGGAAAATTAATTTATAATTTGCCTGATTCGAGATGGAGTTAACCAGCGCCACATCATAGAGGTTGGGATTCGAAAGCTGCAAGAGATTCTGAACTCGAACTTAGGGATTGGTAGCATTAAATAATAGCTCAATATCAATGTAGAGAAAAAATGCTGGCCCAGAATGGATCTTTGCATCAAAAATCAGTGCAGCTAGTTGGGCCTAAATTTTCATCAACATGCTTGCCCAAATACAAGCTAGAAGGCCTAATCAGGCTACCCAAGTCTATCCTATGATAGCATTCATCTAATTAAAACTATCGAAAAGAAAACATTGGAAAAAACCTGCATGAAAAGACATTGATGGGACCAAAGAAATCCCAAGATGCAAAAGAAATGTCTCCAGAACCAAAATAAGTTTTTCAAGAAAATGAATTGTCATTTTTGGTAAAAAAATTTACCGTTTTTAGAAAAAGGTTCTCCCTCGACCATTATATGCTTGAGCTTATGAATACTATAAGACAATTTCACATGTAGATCAACTTGTATATTTGAACATTTGTTACCAAATATGCAAATCAATTACTTAAATGTGTGATTGTTTCGTAGTAGGGACATCAACTGAGCTAAATGTGCAACTGATTGAAAGGGGGGCACACTAGTTAAAAAAGCCTTTGGCAAGAAAATTATTCGTTGTCATTATAATAATATTTATGAAAGCAAAAAAATAAATTTTCTGTAAAAAAATTAAACATAGCGTTGGCCCAAGGAAAAAAGAAATCTAAGTTTCACAAACAAAGAATGACCCATCCCAAATCCTATCTCAAGTTGTCCAGCATTACACTGAAAATTTATGCATTACAGTTCTAATAGATTTTCTTATGGCTGCTGCAGTGTGGGTTACTTCAATTAGCATAATGTTCAACTCACTTACCATATAGAAATGTGAGTGGGTCTTCAATATTTCAGCAATGGAAGTATCTTCCGCAAAATTTTTGCTCACCATTATAGATGTCATGGTGAATCCCCACTATGCTGATATGATTAAAGCGATAATTAGCAACATAAAAGAAGCAATATTATTCGAGTCATGATTGTAGCTATTTGCCAAAAACATAACAAATAATGGTCAGCGACCTGAAAGTAGCTATGTTACTTTCCACTATACCTAAATTGGCAAAATGAAATCATACTTGCTTTACTAGTTGGTTTTGAACTAATTATGGTTTTCGCATATTGGTTAAGTCACCCATCTATTGGCGAACTCTGATGAGCATAGAAATAACTTTGGCTTCCCCGACCAACACATGTGTTAGCAAACTCGGATAGCTATAAAACTAATTTCAGCTTTTTTGAGCAACGGAGTGTCACATGTGCTAGCAAACTCTAGTGCACAAGTGTCTAATTTTGGGTTCCATCACTTTGGTGACTACCACTTGTCCAAGTAAAATCTGGTGACTATCAAACGAATTTTGGCTTTTATAGTTAATAGAGTGCAAATAAAGTCCAAAAATAGTTAGTTAATTAGTGCGAAACTAACCTTTTCTTTAAAACATTGGGGACCACCACCAATACTAACAAATTCTGGTAAGTGCTGAACTAATTTTGGCTGTCGTGACTAGATGATTCCCACTTGTCCTCATAGATATCTGATGCATATAAAATATAGATGGATTTCAATGATAATTGTGGCAATAAAGTTCAAACACTCCGCTGAACCTGACCTATTTAATATTTGCTTTTCTTTTTTATAAAAATGGACCAACTCATTATCAAATCTACTTCATGATCAGTTTTTGATTTGATGAGTTGTTAAGTGCAACTTAAATAACTAAACTATGATGATCGAACGAATTTTGGCTTTCCTGACGTCATGACTATTACTCATCCCTATGGCTACTGTGGTGTGGGTTCCTTCAATTAGCATAATGTTCAACTCACTTACCATATAGAAATATGAGTGGGTCTTTAAGATTTCAGCAATGGAAGTATCTTCTGCAAAATTTTTGCTCACCATTATAGATGTCATGGTGAATCCCCACTATGCTGATATGATTAAAGCGATAATTAGCAACATGAAAGAAGCAATATTATTGAAGTCATGATTGCAGCTATTTGCCAAAAACATAACAAATAATGGTCAGCTACCTGAAAGCAGCTATGTTATTTTCCACTACACCCATATTGGCAAAATGAAATCATACTCGCTTTACTAGTTGGTTTTGAACTAATTGGGTTTTTCGTATATTGGCTAAGTCACCCATCCATTGGCGAACTCTGATGAGCATAGAAATAACTTTGGCTTCCCCGAATTAGTGACCAACACATGTGTTAGCAAACTCAGATAGCTATAAAACCAATTTCAGCTTTTTTGAGCAACGGAGTGTCACATGTGCTAGCAAACTCAAGTGCACAAGTAACTAATTTTGGGTTCCATCACATTGGTGACTACCACTTGTCCAAGTAAAATCTGGTGACTATCAAACGAATTTTGGCTTTCATAGTTAATAGAGTGCAAATAAAGTCCAAAAATTGTTAGTTAATTAGTGCGAAACTAACTTTTTCTTTCATGCATAGGGGACCACCACGAATACTAACAAATTCTGGTAAGTGCTGAACAAATTTTGGCTGTCGTGACCAGATGATTCCCACTTGTCCTCATAGATATCTAATGCATATAAAATATAGATGGATTTCAATGATAATTGTGGCAATAAAGTTCAAACACTCCGCTGAGCCAGACCTATTTAATATTCGCTTTTCTTTTTTATAAAAATGGATTAGCTCATTATCAAATCAACTTCATGATCAGTTTTTGATTTGATGAGTTGTTAAGTGCAACTTGAATGACTAAGCTATGTTGATCGAACGAATTCTAGCTTTTCTGACGCCATGACTATTACTCATCCTTATGGCTACTGCAGAGTCAGTTACTTCAATTAGCATAATGTTCAACTTACTTACCATATAGAAATGTGAGTGGGTCTTTAAGATTTCAGCAATGGAAGTATCTTTCGCAAAATTTTTGCTCACCATTATAGATGTCATGGTGAATCGCCACTATGCTGATATGATTAAAGTGATAATTAGCAACATGAAAGAAGCAATATTATTGAAATCATGATTGCATCTATTTGCAAAAAACATAACAAATAATGGTCAGCGACCTGAAAGTAGCCATGTCATTTTCCACTATACCTATATTGGCAAAATGAAATCATACCCGCTCTACTAGTTGGTTTTGAACTAATTGTGGCTTTCGCATATTGGTTAAGTCACCCATCTATTGGCGAACTCTGATGAGGATAGAAATAACTTTGGCTTCCCCGAATTAGTGACCAACACATGTGTTAGCAAACTCAGATAGCTATAAAACTAATTTCAGCTTTTTTGAGCAATAGAGTGTCACATGTGCTAGCAAACTCTAGTGCACAAGTAACTAATTTAGGGTTCCATCACTTTGGTGACTACCACTTGTCCAAGCAAAATCTGGTGACTATCAAACGAATTTTGGCTTTCATAGTTAATAGAGTGCAAATAAAGTCCAAAAATTGTTAGTTAATTAGTGCGAAACTAACTTTTTCTTTCATACATTGGGGACCACCACTAATAGTAACAAATTCTGGTAAGTGTGGAACAAATTTTGGCTGTCGGGACCAGATGATTCCCACTTGTCCTCATAGATATCTGATGCATATAAAATATAGAAGGATTTCAAGGATAATTGTGGGAATAAAGTTTGAACACTCCGCTGAACCTGACCTATATAATATTCGCTTTTCTTTTGTATAAAAATGGACCAGCTCATTATCAAATCAACTTCATCATCTGTTTTTTATTTGATGAGTTGTTAAATGGAACTTGAATAACTAACCTATGATGATCGAACGAATTCTAGCTTTCTTGACGTCATGACTATTACTCATCCTTGCGAGCTGTTATGGCCAACAAATTTGTTTGTATCTTTCATAGCTAATTGATTACTAGTTGTTAATGCAATATGCATGAAGACAAATAGCTAAAACGCTCCGTAGTTGTGCACTTCCCTAGACCGCAACTCTCTCTGACCCATTATAAATTGGGATTCTACTCCACTACCTTTCTATTGCAACCCAATCGTTAAACTTCTTTGAAAACCAAGACCATGGCACCCCCTACCACACTCGTTGCAGTTCCACCCGTCATTACTCTATCCAACCACAAAGAGGTGAATCGCTTCTTAGAGCCCACCCTCTCCAAATCCAATGCACCACCATCCTCCACCTCTGCCATCCCGATCATCAACCTCCAAGGCCTTAACGACCCATTGGCTAAAGCTGGCATCATAGAGGCTATAGACAAAGCTTGTGCCGAATGGGGTCTCTTCCTCGTTGTCAACCATGGCATCGAGACATCGATAATAGAGGGGATGCTTGAGGCTGCCAAGGCCTTTTTTGCCCTCCCACAGGAAGAGAAGATGAAATATATGTCAAAGGATGGCACAAACTTTGTGAACTACATTTCGCAGCCTGACCATAGCTGGCGGGAAGTTCTCCGCCACCAAGGCCGCCCTGCCAATGAAGAGATCATCCACCTGTGGCCCTCGAAACCCTCCAATTATAGGGATGCGGCCAAAGTATTCTTGGAGGCAACCTGGCAACTAGCTACGAGGTTGGAAAGGGCCATTTACGAAAAGTTAGGCAAAGATGAAGAGTATGTTGAAGGCATGATAAGAGAAGGGTTCCAATACTTGTTATGCAACTATTACCCATCATGCCCCCAGCCCCACCTGGCTCTTGGAATGGGGCCCCACACTGATCAATGCCTTATTGGGGTCCTCATGGATAACAATGTTGATGGTCTACAACTAAGGCACGAGGGTAAATGGGTCACTGTTCCACATGTGCCTGCCGCCCTCGTGGTTTTCCTAGGTAAGTCCATGGAAAGGGCAAGTGATGGGAGGTACAAGGCTGCAGAACACCAAGTAGTGGTAAATGAGAAAACGACTCGAATTTCATTGGCGGTTGGCAACGGGCCTGAGATCAAAGGTTTTGACACTATGAAACATATTTAGAGGATTGCGGGGTGGTGTTCCTTCGTCTCACTTATCTCGGGTCAAATAATCGCAGGAGCATGCTAGATCCTGCGTGTTATCGAGTCTACCATTTTGGTGTTAGTTTGTTGATTGTCTATGTCTACCATGTTTCATCATCAAGTCAATTTTATGAGTCCGTAAATTTATGATGGTCATCTTAGCAGAGTTAAGTTCGTATTGCTGCATCAACAAACTCTTTTATCCTAAGATGTTTCTCTTTTCATCAATTCAAAGTTCAATATTTGTGATATCAAAAGTTGGACATGAGGAGTATCAGTAATGTTCTTTAAGATTCTCTCTTACTTTGACCTTCATAGAGAAACTTTGTATACGTAGACTTTGTTGGCATGGTTTTATCAAGTCTCCTAGAATCGTCCATATGAATCGTAGGCTTTTTTATCTTTTTTTTTGTCGGGGTATGGGAGGGGTTTGAGAGATGGCAATTATTAAGGGTGAGAAACTTGTGACAGTCTACATGTACATTGTTTTGAGAAAATTTTGTCTTGGTTCATACAGAGCACGAACGTTAAAAATATGGATAAGCAAAGTACTAATGAAGAAAATGGAAAATTGTGTTGCATGTTTTTTTCGAATTGCGGGTGGGAAACTTGTGACAGTCTACATGTACATTGTTTTGAGAAAATTTTGTCTTGGTTCATATAGAGCGCGAACACTAAAAATATGGATAAGCAAAGTACTAATGAAGAAAATGGAAAATCGTGTTGCATGTTTTTTTTGAAAAAAATAGTTTGGGTATATACAGGAGTGGATCTATACTCTAACCATCTATTGTTGGGCAATATAGAATATAAAATGTGGTGCTTCCAACAATTTGTTCCAAAACAAATTTTTAGTATTTAATCCAAATTTTATGCTCCTTCTATTGGAAAATTTGAGCTCTTGCTAAGTTTACCACAGTGGGAAGCTCAAATAGAAACTTTGTCCCAAAGGAGAAATGAAATGATTCCTTCAACTTGCTCAACTCAAACCTCTTAAATAAAATAATAATTAATAAGAATTCTAGAAAGCAGGGTGCTAAGCCCTTTCCTTTGGTTAATTTTTTATGATATGTAAACACTATGTACAATCATAGGTGGAACATAGAGTTTATGCTCTTTATTATAAGCTTTTATTGCCACTGATAATGGTGGATGAAGTGGAAGCATTTAGACACCTTAAGCCTAAAACAGTAAGATGGTATACTAATTTTATAGAATCTAAAAGTTGAATGGAAGGGTAAAACAATCCAATTGTTGGTGCATAAAGGAATCGTCCCAAATGACACTTAGGAGGATATTTGTCGCCGGAAAATTAATTTATAATTTGCCTGATTCGAGATGGAGTTAACCAGTGCCACATCATAGAGGTTGGGATTCGAAAGCTGCAAGAGATTCTGAACTCGAGCTTAGGGATTGGTAGCATTAAATAATAGCTCAATATCAATGTAGAGAAAAAATGCTGGCCCAGAATGGATCTTTGCATCAAAAATCAGTGCAGCTAGTTGGGCCTAAATTTTCATCGACATGCCTGCCCAAATACAAGCTAGAAGGCCTAATTAGGCTACCCAAGTCTATCCTATGATAGCATTCATCTAATTAAAACTATCGAAAAGAAATCATTGGAAAAAACCTGCATGAAAAGACATTGATGGGACCAAAGAAATCCCAAGATGCAAAATAAATGTCTCCAGAACCAAAATAAGTTTTTCAAGAAAATGAATTGTCATTTTTGGTAAAAAAATTTACCGTTTTTAGAAAAAGGTTCTCCCTCAACCATTATATGCTTGAGCTTATGAATACTATAAGACAATTTCACATGTAGATCAACTTGTATATTTGAACATTTGTTACCAAATATGCGAATCAATTACTTAAACGTGTGATTGTTTCGTAGTAGGGACATCAACTGAGCTAAATGTGCAACTGAGTGAAAGGGGGGCACACTAGTTAAAAAAAGCCTTCTGCAAGAAAATTATTCGTTGTCATTATAATAATATTTATGAAAGCAAAAAAATAAATTTTTTGTAAAAAAATTAAACATAGCGTTGGCCCAAGGAAAAAAGAAATCTAAGTTTCACAAACTAAGAATGACCCATCCCAAATCCTATCTCAAGTTGTCCAGCATTACACTGAAAATTTATGCATTACAGTTCTAATAAATTTTCTTATGGCTGCTGCAGTGTGGGTTACTTCAACTAGCATAATGTTCAACTCACTTACCATATAGAAATGTGAGTGGGTCTTTAATATTTCAGCAATGGAAGTATCTTCCGCAAAATTTTTGCTCACCATTATAGATGTCATGGTGAATCCCCACTATGCTGATATGATTAAAGCGATAATTAGCAACATAAAAGAAGTAATATTATTCGAGTCATGATTGTAGCTATTTGCCAAAAATATAACAAATAATGGTCAGCGACCTGAAAGTAGCTATGTTACTTTCCACTATACCCAATTGGCAAAATGAAATCATACTCGCTTTACTAGTTGGTTTTGAACTAATTATGGTTTTCGCATATTGGTTAAGTCACCCATCTATTGGCGAACTCTGATGAGCATAGAAATAACTTGGGCTTCCCCGACCAACACATGAGTTAGCAAACTCGGATAGTTATAAAACTAATTTCAGCTTTTTTGAGCAACGGAGTGTCACATGTGCTAGCAAACTCTAGTGCACAAGTGTCTAATTTTGGGTTCCATCACTTTGTTGACCACCACTTGTCCAAGTAAAATCTGGTGACTATCAAACGAATTTTGGCTTTTATAGTTAATAGAGTGCAAATAAAGTCCAAAAATAGTTAGTTAATTAGTGCGAAACTAACTTTTTCTTTTAAACATTGGGGACCACCACTAATACTAACAAATTCTGGTAAGTGCTGAACAAATTTTGGCTGTCGTGACTAGATGATTCCCACTTGTCCTCATAGATATCTGATGCATATAAAATATAGATGGATTTCAATGATAATTGTGGCAATAAAGTTCAAACACTCCACGGAACCTGACCTATTTAATATTTGCTTTTCTTTTTTATAAAAATGGACTAACTCATTATCTAATCTACTTCATGATCAGTTTTTGATTTGATGAGTTGTTAAGTGCAACTTAAATAACTAACCTATGATGATCGAACAAATTTTGGCTTTCCGGACGTCATGACTATTACTCATCCCTATGGCTACTGCGGTGTGGGTTACTTCAATTAGCATAATGTTCAACTCACTTACCATATAGAAATATGAGTGGGTCTTTAAGATTTCAGCAATGGAAGTATCTTCCGCAAAATTTTTGCTCACCATTATAGATGTCATGGTGAATCCCCACTATGCTGATATGATTAAAGCGATAATTAGCAACATGAAAGAAGCAATATTATTGAAGTCATGATTGCAGCTATTTGCCAAAAACATAACAAATAATGGTCAGCTACCTGAAAGCAGCTATGTTATTTTCCACTATACCCATATTGGCAAAATGAAATCATACTCGCTTTACTAGTTGGTTTTGAACTAATTGGGTTTTTCGTATATTGGCTAAGTCACCCATCCATTGGCGAACTCTGATGAGCATAGAAATAACTTTGGCTTCCCCGAATTAGTGACCAACACATGTGTTAGCAAACTCAGATAGCTATAAAACCAATTTCAGATTTTTTGAGCAACGGAGTGTCACATGTGCTAGCAAACTCAAGTGCACAAGTAACTAATTTTGGGTTCCATCACATTGGTGACTACCACTTGTCCAAGTAAAATCTGGTGACTATCAAACGAATTTTGGCTTTCATAGTTAATAGAGTGCAAATAAAGTCCAAAAATTGTTAGTTAATTAGTGCGAAACTAACTTTTTCTTTCATGCATAGGGGACCACCACGAGTACTAACAAATTCTGGTAAGTGCTGAACAAATTTTGGCTGTCGTGACCAGATGATTCCCACTTGTCCTCATAGATATCTAATGCATATAAAATATAGATGGATTTCAATGATAATTGTGGCAATAAAGTTCAAACACGCCGCTGAGCCAGACCTATTTAATATTCGCTTTTCTTTTTTATAAAAATGGATTAGCTCATTATCAAATCAACTTCATGATCAGTTTTTGATTTGATGAGTTGTTAAGTGCAACTTGAATAACTAACCTATGATGATCGAACGAATTCTGGCTTTCCTGACATCATGACTATTACTCATCCTTATGGCTACTGCAGAGTGGGTTACTTCAATTAGCATAATGTTCAACTTACTTACCATATAGAAATGTGAGTGGGTCTTTAAGATTTCAGCAATGGAAGTATCTTCCGCAAAATTTTTGCTCACCATTATAGATGTCATGGTGAATCGCCACTATGCTGATATGATTAAAGTGATAATTAGCAACATGAAAGAAGCAATATTATTGAAATCATGATTGCAGCTATTTGCCAAAAACATAACAAATAATGGTCAGCGACCTGAAAGTGGCCATGTCATTTTCCACTATACCTATATTGGCAAAATGAAATCATACCCGCTCTACTAGTTGGTTTTGAACTAATTGTGGCTTTCGCATATTGGTTAAGTCACCCATCTATTGGCGAACTCTGATGAGGATAGAAATAACTTTGGCTTCCCCGAATTAGTGACCAACACATGTGTTAGCAAACTCGGATAGCTATAAAACTAATTTCAGCTTTTTTGAGCAACAGAGTGTCACATGTGCTAGCAAACTCTAGTGCAGAAGTAACTAATTTAGGGTTCCATCACTTTGGTGACTACCACTTGTCCAAACAAAATCTGGTGACTATCAAACGAATTTTGGCTTTCATAGTTAATAGAGTGCAAATAAAGTCCAAAAATTGTTAGTTAATTAGTGCGAAACTAACTTTTTCTTTCATACATTGGGGACCACCACTAATAGTAACAAATTCTGGTAAGTGTTGAACAAATTTTGGCTGTCGGGACCAGATGATTCCCACTTGTCCTCGTAGATATCTGATGCATATAAAATATAGAAGGATTTCAAGGATAATTGTGGGAATAAAGTTTGAACACTCCGCTGAACCTGACCTATATAATATTCGCTTTTCTTTTGTATAAAAATGGACCAGCTCATTATCAAATCAACTTCATCATCTGTTTTTGATTTGATGAGTTGTTAAATGGAACTTGAATAACTAACCTATGATGATCGAACGAATTCTAGCTTTCCTGACGTCATGACTATTACTCATCCTTGCGAGCTGTTATGGCCAACAAATTTGTTTGTATCTTTCATAGCTAATTGATTACTAGTTGTTAATGCAATATGCATGAAGACAAATAGTTAAAACGCTCCGTAGTTGTGCACTTCCCTAGACCGCAACTCTCTCTGACCCATTATAAATTGGGATTCTACTCCACTACCTTTCTATTGCAACCCAATCATTAAACTTCTTTGAAAACCAAGACCATGGCACCCCCTACCACACTCGTTGCAGTTCCGCCCGTCATTACTCTATCCAACCACAAAGAGGTGAATCGCTTCTTAGAGCCCACCCTCTCCAAATTCAATGCACCACCATCCTCCACCTCTGCCATCCCGATCATCAACCTCCAAGGCCTTAACGACCCATTGGCTAAAGCTGGCATCATAGAGGCTATAGACAAGGCTTGTGCCGAATGGGGTCTCTTCCTCGTTGTCAACCATGGCATCGAGACATCGATAATAGAGGGGATGCTTGAGGCTGCCAAGGCCTTTTTTGCCCTCCCGCAGGAAGAGAAGATGAAATATATGTCAAAGGATGGCACAAACTTTGTGAACTACATTTCGCAGCCTGACCATAGCTGGCGGGAAGTTCTCCGCCACCAAGGCCGCCCTGCCAATGAAGAGATCATCCACCTGTGGCCCTCGAAACCCTCCAATTATAGGGATGCGGCCAAAGTATTCCTGGAGGCAACCTGGCAACTAGCTACGAGGTTGGAAAGGGCCATTTACGAAAAGTTAGGCAAAGATGAAGAGTATGTTGAAGGCATGATAAGAGAAGGGTTCCAATACTTGTTATGCAACTATTACCCATCATGCCCCCAGCCCCACCTGGCTCTTGGAATGGGGCCCCACACAGATCAATGCCTCATTGGGGTCCTCATGGATAACAATGTTGATGGTCTACAACTAAGGCACGAGGGTAAATGGGTCACTGTTCCACATGTGCCTGCCGCCCTCGTGGTTTTCCTAGGTAAGTCCATGGAAAGGGCAAGTGATGGGAGGTACAAGGCTGCAGAACACCAAGTAGTGGTAAATGAGAAAACGACTCGAATTTCATTGGCGGTTGGCAACGGGCCTGAGATCAAAGGTTTTGACACTATGAAACATATTTAGAGGATTGCGGGGTGGTGTTCCTTCATCTCACTTATCTCGGGTCAAATAATCGCAGGAGCATGCTAGATCCTGCGTGTTATCGAGTCTACCATTTTGGTGTTAGTTTGTTGATTGTCCATGTCTACCATGTTTCATCATCAAGCCAATTTTATGAGTCCGTAAATTTATGATGGTCATCTTAGCAGAGTTAAGTTCGTATTGCTGCATCAACAAACTCTTTTATCCTAAGATGTTTCTCTTTTCATCAATTCAAAGTTCAATATTTGTGATATCAAAAGTTGGACATGAGGAGTATCAGTAATGTTCTTTAAGATTCTCTCTTACTTTGACCTTCATAGAGAAACTTTGTATACGAAGACTTTGTTGGCATGGTTATATCAAGTCTCCTAGAATCGTCCATATGAATCGTAGGCTTTTTTATCTTTTTTTTTTGTCGGGGTATGGGAGGGGTTTGAGAGATGGCAATTTTTAAGGGTGAGAAACTTGTGACAGTCTACATGTACATTGTTTTGAGAAAATTTTGTCTTGGTTCATACAGAGCACAAACGTTAAAAATATGGATAAGCAAAGTACTAATGAAGAAAATGGAAAATTGTGTTGCATGTTTTTTTCGAATTGCGGGTGGGAAACTTGTGATAGTCTACATGTACATTGTTTTGAGAAAATTTTGTCTTGGTTCATATAGAGCGCGAACACTAAAAATATGGATAAGCAAAGTACTAATGAAGAAAATGGAAAATCGTGTTGCATGTTTTTTCCGAAAAAAATAGTTTGGGTATATACAGGAGTGGATCTATACTCTAACCATCTATTGTTGGGCAATATAGAATATAAAATGTGGTGCTTCCAACAATTTGTTCCAAAACAAATTTTTAGTATTTAATCCAAATTTTATGCTCCTTCTATTGGAAAATTTGAGCTCTTGCTAAGTTTACCACAGGGGGAAGCTCAAATAGAAACTTTGTCCCAAAGGAGAAACGAAATGATTCCTTCAACTTGCTCAACTCAAACCTCTTAAATAAAATAATAATTAATAAGAATTCTAGAAAGTAGGGTGCTAAGCCCTTTCCTTTGGTTAATTTTTTATGATATGTAAACACTATGTACAATCATAGGTGGAACATAGAGTTTATGCTCTTTATTATAAGCTTTTATTGCCACTGATAATGGTGGATGAAGTGGAAGCATTTAGACACTTTAAGCCTAAAACAGTAAGATGGTATACTAATTTTATAGAATCTAAAAGTTGAATGGAAGGGTAAAACAATCCAATTGTTGGTGCATAAAGGAATCGTCCCAAATGACACTTAGAAGGATATTTGTCGCCGGAAAATTAATTTATAATTTGCCTGATTCGAGATGGAGTTAACCAGTGCCACATCATAGAGGTTGGGATTCGAAAGCTGCAAGAGATTCTGAACTCGAGCTTAGGGATTGGTAGCATTAAATAATAGCTCAATATCAATGTAGAGAAAAAATGCTGGCCCAGAATGGATCTTTGCATCAAAAATCAGTGCAGCTAGTTGGGCCTAAATTTTCATCGTCATGCTTGCCCAAATACAAGCTAGAAGGCCTAATCAGGCTACCCAAGTCTATCCTATGATAGCATTCATCTAATTAAAACTATCGAAAAGAAAACATTGGAAAAAACCTGCATGAAAAGACATTGATGGGACCAAAGAAATCCCAAGATGCAAAAGAAATGTCTCCAGAACCAAAATAAGTTTTTCAAGAAAATGAATTGTCATTTTTGGTAAAAAAATTTACCGTTTTTAGAAAAAGGTTCTCCTTCGACCATTATATGCTTGAGCTTATGAATACTATAAGACAATTTCACATGTAGATCAACTTGTATATTTGAACATTTGTTACCAAATATGCGAATCAATTACTTAAATGTGTGATTGTTTCGTAGTAGGGACATCAACTGAGCTAAATGTGCAAATTGAAAGGGGGGCACACTAGTTAAAAAAAGCCTTCTGCAAGAAAATTATTCGTTGTCATTTTAATAATATTTATGAAAGCAAAAAAATAAATTTTCTGTAAAAAAATTAAACATAGCGTTGGCCCAAGGAAAAAAGAAATCTAAGTTTCACAAACTAAGAATGACCCATCTTATATCCTATCTCAAGTTGTCCAGCATTACACTGAAAATTTACGCATTACTGTTCTAATAGATTTTCTTAGGGCTGCTGCATTGTGGGTTACTTCAATTAGCATAATGTTCAACTCACTTACCATATAGAAATGTGAGTGGGTCTTTAATATTTCAGCAATGGAAGCATCTTCCGCAAAAGTTTTGCTCACCATTATAGATGTCATGGTGAATCCCCACTATGCTGATATGATTAAAGCGATAATTAGCAACATAAAAGAAGTAATATTATTCGAGTCATGATTGTAGCTATTTGCCAAAAACATAACAAATAATGGTCAGCGACCTGAAAGTAGCAATGTTACTTTCCACTATACTTAATTGGCAAAATGAAATCATACTCGCTTTACTAGTTGGTTTTGAACTAATTATGGTTTTCGCATATTGGTTAAGTCACCCATCTATTGGCGAACTCTGATGAGCATAGAAATAACTTTGGCTTCCCCGACCAACACATGTGTTAGCAAACTCGGATAGTTATAAAACTAATTTCAGCTTTTTTGAGCAACGGAGTGTCACATGTGCTAGCAAACTCTAGTGCACAAGGGTCTAATTTTGGGTTCCATCACTTTTGTGACTACCACTTGTCCAAGTAAAATCTGGTGACTATCAAACGAATTTTGGCTTTTATATTTAATAGAGTGCAAATAAAGTCCAAAAATAGTTAGTTAATTAGTGCGAAACGAACTTTTTCTTTTAAACATTGGGGACCACCACTAATACTAACAAATTCTGGTAAGTGCTGAACAAATTTTGGCTGTCGTGACTAGATGATTCCCACTTGTCCTCATAGATATCTGATGCATATAAAATATAGATGGATTTCAATTATAATTGTGGCAATAAAGTTCAAACACTCCACTGAACCTGACCTATTTAATATTTGCTTTTCTTTTTTATAAAAATGGACGAACTCATTATCAAATCTACTTCATGATCAGTTTTTGATTTGATGAGTTGTTAAGTGCAACTTAAATAACTAACCTATGATGATCGAATGAATTTTGGCTTTCCTGACGTCATGACTATTACTCATCCCTATGGCTACTGCGGTGTGGGTTACTTCAATTAGCATAATGTTCAACTCACTTACCATATAGAAATATGAGTGGGTCTTTAAGATTTCAACAATGGAAGTATCTTCCGCAAAATTTTTGCTCACCATTATAGATGTCATGGTGAATCCCCACTATGCTGATATGATTAAAGCGATAATTAGCAACATGAAAGAAGCGATAATTAGCAACATGAAGGAAGCGATATTATTGAAGTCATGATTGCAGCTATTTGCCAAAACATAACAAATAATGGTCAGCTACCTCAAAGCAGCTATGTTATTTTCCACTATACCCATATTGGCAAAATGAAATCATACTCGCTTTACTTGTTGGTTTTGAACTAATTGGGTTTTTCGTATATTGGCTAAGTCACCCATCCATTGGCGAACTCTGATGAGCATAGAAATAACTTTGGCTTCCCCGAATTAGTGACCAACACATGTGTTAGCAAACTCAGATAGCTATAAAACTAATTTCAGCTTTTTTAAGCAACGGAGTGTCACATGTGCTAGCAAACTCAAGTGCACAAGTAACTAATTTTGGGTTCCATCACATTGGTGACTACCACTTGTCCAAGTAAAATCTGGTGACTATCAAACGAATTTTGGCTTTCATAGTTAATAGAGTGCAAATAAAGTCCAAAAATTGTTAGTTAATTAGTGCGAAACTAACTTTTTCTTTCATGCATAGGGGACCACCACAAATACTAACAAATTATGGTAAGTGCTGAACAAATTTTGGCTGTCGTGACCAGATGATTCCCACTTGTCCTCATAGATATCTGATGCATATAAAATATAGATGGATTTCAATGATAATTGTGGCAATAAAGTTCAAACACTCCGGTGAACCAGACCTATTTAATATTCGGTTTTCTTTTTTATAAAAATGGATTAGCTCATTATCAAATCAACTTCATGATCAGTTTTTGATTTGATGAGTTGTTAAGTGCAACTTGAATAACTAACCTATGATGATCGAACGAATTCTGGCTTTCCTAACGTCATGACTATTACTCATCCTTATGGCTACTGCAGAGTGGGTTACTTCAATTAGGATAATGTTCAACTTACTTACCATATAGAAATGTGAGTGGGTCCTTAAGATTTCAGCAATGGAAGTATCTTCCGCAAAATTTTTGCTCACCATTATAGATGTCATGGTGAATCGCCACTATGCTGATATGATTAAGGTGATAATTAGCAACCGGAACTTGGTCGAAATGGGGTTCTTGAAAGAAGCAATATTATTGAAATCATGATTGCAGCTATTTGCCAAAAATATAACAAATAATGGTCAGCGACCTGAAAGTAGCCATGTCATTTTCCACTATACCTATATTGGCAAAATGAAATCATACCCGCTCTACTAGTTGGTCTTGAACTAATTGTGGCTTTCGCATATTGGTTACGTCACCCATCTATTGGCGAACTCTGATGAGGATAGAAATAACTTTGGCTTCCCCGAATTAGTGACCAACACATGTGTTAGCAAACTCAGATAGCTATAAAACTAATTTCAGCTTTTTTGAGCAACAGAGTGTCACATGTGCTAGCAAACTCTTGTGCACAAGTAACTAATTTAGGGTTCCATCACTTTGGTGACTACCACTTGTCCAAGCAAAATCTGGTGACTATCTAACGAATTTTGGCTTTCATAGTTAATAGAGTGCAAATAAAGTCCAAAAATTGTTAGTTAATTAGTGCGAAACTAACTTTTTCTTTCATACATTGGGGACCACCACTAATAGTAACAAATTCTGGTAAGTGTTGAACAAATTTTGGCTGTCGGGACCAGATGATTCCCACTTGTCCTCATAGATATCTGATGCATATAAAATATAGAAGGATTTCAAGGATAATTGTAGGAATAAAGTTTGAACACTCCGCTGAACCTGACCTATATAATATTCGCTTTTCTTTTGTATAAAAATGGACCAGCTCATTATCAAATCAACTTCATCATCTGTTTTTGATTTGATGAGTTGTTAAATGGAACTTGAATAACTAACCTATGATGATCGAACGAATTCTAGCTTTCCTGACGTCATGACTATTACTCATCCTTGCGAGCTGTTATGGCCAACAAATTTGTTTGTATCTTTCATAGCTAATTGATTACTAGTTGTTAATGCAATATGCATGAAGACAAATAGCTAAAACGCTCCGTAGTTGTGCACTTCCCTAGACCGCAACTCTCTCTGACCCATTATAAATTGGGATTCTACTCCACAACCTTTCTATTGCAACCCAATCGTTAAACTTCTTTGAAAACCAAGACCATGGCACCCCCTACCACACTCGTTGCAGTTCCGCCCGTCATTACTCTATCCAACCACAAAGAGGTGAATCGCTTCTTAGAGCCTACCCTCTCCAAATTCAATGCACCACCATCCTCCACCTCTGCCATCCCGATCATCAACCTCCAAGGCCTTAACGACCCATTGGCTAAAGCTGGCATCATAGAGGCTATAGACAAGGCTTGTTTCGAATGGGGTCTCTTCCTCGTTGTCAACCATGGCATCGAGACATCGATAATAGAGGGGATGCTTGAGGCTGCCAAGGCCTTTTTTGCCCTCCCGCAGGAAGAGAAGATGAAATATATGTCAAAGGATGGCACAAACTTTGTGAACTACATTTCGCAGCCTGACCATAGCTGGCGGGAAGTTCTCCGCCACCAAGGCCGCCCTGCCAATGAAGAGATCATCCACTTGTGGCCCTCGAAACCCTCCAATTATAGGGATGCGGCCAAAGTATTCTTGGAGGCAACCTGGCAACTAGCTACGAGGTTGGAAAGGGCCATTTACGAAAAGTTAGGCAAAGATGAAGAGTATGTTGAAGGCATGATAAGAGAAGGGTTCCAATACTTGTTATGCAACTATTACCCATCATGCCCCCAGCCCCACCTGGCTCTTGGAATGGGGCCCCACACAGATCAATGCCTCATTGGGGTCCTCATGGATAACAATGTTGATGGTCTACAACTAAGGCACGAGGGTAAATGGGTCACTGTTCCACATGTGCCTGCCGCCCTTGTGGTTTTCCTAGGTAAGTCCATGGAAAGGGCAAGTGATGGGAGGTACAAGGCTGCAGAACACCAAGTAGTGGTAAATGAGAAAACGACTCGAATTTCATTGGCGGTTGGCAACGGGCCTGAGATCAAAGGTTTTGACACTATGAAACATATTTAGAGGATTGCGGGGTGGTGTTCCTTCATCTCACTTATCTTGGGTCAAATAATCGCAGGAGCATGCTAGATCCTGCGTGTTATCGAGTCTACCATTTTGGTGTTAGTTTGTTGATTGTCCTTGTCTACTATGTTTCATCATCAAGTCAATTTTATGAGTCCATAAATTTATGATGGTCATCTTAGCAGAGTTAAGTTCGTATTGCTGCATCAACAAACTCTTTTATCCTAAGATGTTTCTCTTTTCATCAATTCAAAGTTCAATATTTGTGATATCAAAAGTTGGACATGAGGAGTATCAGTAATGTTCTTTAAGATTCTCTCTTACTTTGACCTTCATAGAGAAACTTTGTATACGAAGACTTTGTTGGCATGGTTATATCAAGTCTCCTAGAATCGTCCGTATGAATCGTAGGCTTTTTTATCTTTTTTTTTGTCGGGGTATGGGAGGGGTTTGAGAGATGGCAATTATTAAGGGTGAGAAACTTGTGACAATCTACATGTACATGTTTTGAGAAAATTTTGTCTTGGTTCATACAGAGCACGAACGTTAAAAATATGGATAAGCAAAGTACTAATGAAGAAAATGGAAAATTGTGTTGCATGTTTTTTTTTCGAATTGCGGGTGGGAAACTTGTGACAGTCTACATGTACATTGTTTTGAGAAAATTTTGTCTTGGTTCATATAGATCGCGAATGCTAAAAATATGGATAAGCAAAGTACTAATGAAGAAAATGGAAAATCGTGTTGCATGTTTTTTTCGAAAAAAATAGTTTGGGCATATACAGGAGTGGATCTATACTCTAACCATCCATTGTTGGGCAATATAGAATATAAAATGAGGTGCTTCCAACAATTTGTTCCAAAACAAATTTTTAGTATTTAATCCAAATTTTATGCTCCGCCTATTGGAAAATTTGAGCTCTTGCTAAGTTTACCACAGTGGGAAGCTCAAATAGAAACTTTGTCCCAAAGGAGAAATGAAATGATTCCTTCAACTTGCTCAACTCAAACCTCTTAAATAAAATAATAATTAATAAGAATTCTAGAAAGCAGGGTGCTAAGCCCTTTCCTTTGGTTAATTTTTTATGATATGTAAACACTATGTACAATCATAGGTGGAACATAGAGTTTATGCTCTTTATTATAAGCTTTTATTGCCACTGATAATGGTGGATGAAGTGGAAGCATTTAGACACTTTAAGCCTAAAACAGTAAGATGGTATACTAATTTTATAGAATCTAAAAGTTGAATGGAAGGGTAAAAACAATCCAATTGTTGGTGCATAAAGGAATCGTCCCAAATGACACTTAGGAGGATATTTGTCGCCGGAAAATTACTTTATAATTTGCCTGATTCGAGATGGAGTTAACCGGTGCCACATCATAGAGGTTGGGATTCGAAAGCTGCAAGAGATTCTGAACTCGAGCTTAGGGATTGGTAGCATTAAATAATAGCTAAATATCAATGTAGAGAAAAAATGCTGGCCCAGAATGGATCTTTGCATCAAAAATCAGTGCAGCTAGTTGGGCCTAAATTTTCATCGACATGCCTGCCCAAATACAAGCTAGAAGGCCTAATTAGGCTACCCAAGTCTATCCTATGATAGCATTCATCTAATTAAAACTATCGAAAAGAAATCATTGGAAAAAACCTGCATGAAAAGACATTGATGGGACCAAAGAAATCCCAAGATGCAAAATAAATGTCTCCAGAACCAAAATAAGTTTTTCAAGAAAATGAATTGTCATTTTTGGTAAAAAAATTTACCGTTTTTAGAAAAAGGTTCTCCCTCAACCATTATATGCTTGAGCTTATGAATACTATAAGACAATTTCACATGTAGATCAACTTGTATATTTGAACATTTGTTACCAAATATGCGAATCAATTACTTAAACGTGTGATTGTTTCGTAGTAGGGACATCAACTGAGCTAAATGTGCAACTGAGTGAAAGGGGGGCACACTAGTTAAAAAAAGCCTTCTGCAAGAAAATTATTCGTTGTCATTATAATAATATTTATGAAAGCAAAAAAATAAATTTTTTGTAAAAAAATTAAACATAGCGTTGGCCCAAGGAAAAAAGAAATCTAAGTTTCACAAACTAAGAATGACCCATCCCAAATCCTATCTCAAGTTGTCCAGCATTACACTGAAAATTTATGCATTACAGTTCTAATAAATTTTCTTATGGCTGCTGCAGTGTGGGTTACTTCAACTAGCATAATGTTCAACTCACTTACCATATAGAAATGTGAGTGGGTCTTTAATATTTCAGCAATGGAAGTATCTTCCGCAAAATTTTTGCTCACCATTATAGATGTCATGGTGAATCCCCACTATGCTGATATGATTAAAGCGATAATTAGCAACATAAATGAAGTAATATTATTCGAGTCATGATTGTAGCTATTTGCCAAAAATATAACAAATAATGGTCAGCGACCTGAAAGTAGCTATGTTACTTTCCACTATACCCAATTGGCAAAATGAAATCATACTCGCTTTACTAGTTGGTTTTGAACTAATTATGGTTTTCGCATATTGGTTAAGTCACCCATCTATTGGCGAACTCTGATGAGCATAGAAATAACTTGGGCTTCCCCGACCAACACATGAGTTAGCAAACTCGGATAGTTATAAAACTAATTTCAGCTTTTTTGAGCAACGGAGTGTCACATGTGCTAGCAAACTCTAGTGCACAAGTGTCTAATTTTGGGTTCCATCACTTTGTTGACCACCACTTGTCCAAGTAAAATCTGGTGACTATCAAACGAATTTTGGCTTTTATAGTTAATAGAGTGCAAATAAAGTCCAAAAATAGTTAGTTAATTAGTGCGAAACTAACTTTTTCTTTTAAACATTGGGGACCACCACTAATACTAACAAATTCTGGTAAGTGCTGAACAAATTTTGGCTGTCGTGACTAGATGATTCCCACTTGTCCTCATAGATATCTGATGCATATAAAATATAGATGGATTTCAATGATAATTGTGGCAATAAAGTTCAAACACTCCACTGAACCTGACCTATTTAATATTTGCTTTTCTTTTTTATAAAAATGGACTAACTCATTATCTAATCTACTTCATGATCAGTTTTTGATTTGATGAGTTGTTAAGTGCAACTTAAATAACTAACCTATGATGATCGAACAAATTTTGGCTTTCCTGACGTCATGACTATTACTCATCCCTATGGCTACTGCGGTGTGGGTTACTTCAATTAGCATAATGTTCAACTCACTTACCATATAGAAATATGAGTGGGTCTTTAAGATTTCAGCAATGGAAGTATCTTCCGCAAAATTTTTGCTCACCATTATAGATGTCATGGTGAATCCCCACTATGCTGATATGATTAAAGCAATAATTAGCAACATGAAAGAAGCAATATTATTGAAGTCATGATTGCAGCTATTTGCCAAAAACATAACAAATAATGGTCAGCTACCTGAAAGCAGCTATGTTATTTTCCACTATACCCATATTGGCAAAATGAAATCATATTCGCTTTACTAGTTGGTTTTGAACTAATTGGGTTTTTCGTATATTGGCTAAGTCACCCATCCATTGGCGAACTCTGATGAGCATAGAAATAACTTTGGCTTCCCCGAATTAGTGACCAACACATGTGTTGGCAAACTCAGATAGCTATAAAACTAATTTCAGCTTTTTTGAGCAACGGAGTGTCACATGTGCTAGCAAACTCAAGTGCACAAGTAACTAATTTTGGGTTCCATCACATTGGTGACTACAACTTGTCCAAGTAAAATGTGGTGACTATCAAACGAATTTTGGCTTTCATAGTTAATAGAGTGCAAATAAAGTCCAAAAATTGTTAGTTAATTAGTGCGAAACTAACTTTTTCTTTCATGCATAGGGGACCACCACGAAAACTTACAAATTCTGGTAAGTGCTGAACAAATTTTGGCTGTCGTGACCACATGATTCCCACTTGTCCTCATAGATATCAGATGCATATAAAATATAGATGGATTTCAATGATAATTGTGGCAATAAAGTTCAAACACTCCGCTGAACCTGACCAATTTAATATTTGCTTTTCTTTTTTATAAAAATGGATTAGCTCATTATCAAATCAACTTCATGATCAGTTTTTGATTTGATGAGTTGTTAAGTGCAACTTGAATAACAAAACTATGATGATCGAACGAATTCTAGCTTTCCTGACGTCATGACTATTACTCATCCTTATGGCTACTGCAGTGTGGGTTGCTTCAATTAGCATAATGTTCAACATACTTACCATATAGAAATGTGAGTGGGTCTTTAATCAGCAATGGAAGTATCTTCCGCAAAATTTTTGCTCACCATTATAGATGTCATGGTGAATCGCCACTATGTTGATATGATTAAAGTGATAATTAGTAACATGAAAGAAGCAATATTACTGACGTCATGATTGCAGCTATTTACCAAAAACATAACAAATAATGGTCAGCAACCAGAAAGTAGCTATGTTATTTTCCACTTTACCCATATTGCCAAAATGAAATCATACTCGCTTTACAAGTTGGTTTTGAACTAATTGTGTTTTTTGCATATTGGTTAAGTCACCCATCTATTGGCGAACTCTGATGAGCATAGAAATAACTTTGGCTTCCCCGATTAAGGGACCAACATATGTGTTAGCAAACTCAGATAGTTATAAAACTAATTTCAGCTTTTTTGAGCAACGGAGTGTCCCATGTGCTAGCAAACTCTAGTGCACAAGTAACTAATTTTGGGTTCCATCACTTTGGTGACTACCACTTGTCCAAGTAAAAACTGGTGACTATCAAACGAATTTTGGCTTTCATAGTTAATAGAGTGCAAATAAAGTCCAAAAATTGTTAGTTAATTAGTGCGAAACTAACTTTTTCTTTCATGCATTGGGGACCACCACGAATACTAACAAATTATGGTAAGTGCTGAACAAATTTTGGCTGTCGTGACCAGATGATTCCCACTTGTCCTCATAGATATCTGATGCATATAAAATATAGATGGATTTCAATGATAATTGTGGCAATAAAGTTCAAACACTCCGCTGAACCTGACCTATTTAATATTCGCTTTTCTTTTTTATAAAAATGGACTAGCTCATTATCAAATCAACTTCATGATCAGTTTTTGATTTGATGGGTTGTTAAGTGCAACTTGAACAACTAACCTATGGTGATCGAACGAATTCTGGCTTTCCTGATGTCATGACTATTACTCATCCTTATGGCTACTGCAGTGTGGGTTACTTCAATTAGCATAATGTTCAACTCACTTACCATATAGAAATGTGAATGGGTCTTTAAGATTTCAGCAATGGAAGTATCTTCCGCAAAATTTTTGCTCACCATTATAGATGTCATGGTGAATCGCCACTATGCTGATATGATTAAAGTGATAATTAGCAACATGAAAGAAGCAATATTATTGAAATCATGATTGCAGCTATTTGCCAGAAACATAACAAATAATGGTCAGCGACCTGAAAGTAGCCATGTCATTTTCCACTATACCTATATTGGCAAAATGAAATCATACCCGCTCTTCTAGTTGGTTTTGAACTAATTGTTGCTTTCGCATATTGGTTAAGTCACCCATCTATTGGCGAACTCTGATGAGCATAGAAATAACTTTGGCTTCCCCGAATTAGTGACCAACACATGTGATAGCAAACTTAGATATCTATAAAACTTATTTCAGCTTTTTTGAGCAACAGAGTGTCACATGTGCTAGCAAACTCAAGTGCACAAGTAACTAATTTTGGGTTCCATCACTTTGGTGACTACCACTTGTCCAAGCAAAATCTGGTGACTATCAAACGAATTTTGGCTTTCATAGTTAATAGAGTGCAAATAAAGTCCAAAAATTTTTAGTTAATTAGTGTGAAACTAACTTTTTCTTTCATACATTGGGGACCACCACTAATAGTAACAAATTCTGGTATGTGATGAATATATTTTGGCTGTCGGGACCAGATGATTCCCACTTGTCCTCATAGATATCTGATGCATATAAAATATAGATGGATTTCAAGGATAATTGTGGCAATAAAGTTTGAACACTCCGCTGAACCTGACCTATTTAATATTCGCTTTTCTTTTGTATAAAAATGGACCAGCTCATTATCAAATCAACTTCATCATCTGTCTTTGATTTGATGAGTTGTTAAGTGGAACTTGAATAACTAACCTATGATGATTGAACGAATTCTGGCTTTCCTGACATCATGACTATTACTCATCCTTGCGAGCTGTTATGGCCAACAAAATTGTTTGTATCTTTCATAGCTAATTGATTACTAGTTGTTAGTGCAATATGCATGAAGACAAATTGCTAAAACGCTCCGTAGTTGTGCCCTTCCCTAGACCGCAACTCTCTCTGGCCCATTATAAATTGGGATTCTACTCCACTACCTCTCTATTGCAACCCAATCGTTAAACTTCTTTGAAAACCAAGACCATGGCACCCCCTACCACACTCGTTGCAGTTCCACCCGCCATGACTCTATCCAACCACAAAGAGGTGAATTGCTTCTTAGAGCCCACCCTCTCCAAATTCAATGCACCACCATCCTCCACCTCTGCCATCCCGATCATCAACCTCCAAGGCCTTAACGACCCATTGGCTAAAGCTGGCATCATAGAGGCTATAGACAAGGCTTGTGCCGAATGGGGTCTCTTCCTCGTCGTCAACCATGGCATCGAGACATCGATAATAGAGGGGATGCTTGAAGCTGCCAAGGCCTTCTTCGCCCTCCCGCAGGAAGAGAAGATGAAATATATGTCAAAGGATGGCACAACCTTCATGAACTATATTTCGCAGCCTGGCCAAAGCTGGCGGGAAGTTCTCCGCCACCAAGGCCGACCTGCCAATGAAGAGATCATCCACCTGTGGCCCTCAGAACTCTCCAATTATAGGGATGCGGCCAAAGCATTCTTGGAGGGAACCTGGCAACTAGCTACGAGGTTGGAAAGGGCCATTCATGAAAAGTTAGGCAAAGATGAAGAGTATGTTGAAGGCATGATAAGAGAAGGGTTCCAATACTTGTTATGCAACTATTACCCATCATGCCCCCAGCCCCACCTGGCTCTTGGAATGGGGCCGCACACAGATCAATGCCTCCTCGGGGTCCTTATGGATAACAATGTTGATGGTCTACAACTAAGGCATGAGGGTAAATGGGTCACTGTTCCACATGTGCCTGCTGCCCTAGTGGTTTTCCTAGGTAAGTCCATGGAAAGGGTAAGTGAAGGGAGGTACAAGGCTGCAGAGCACCAAGTAGTGGTAAATGAGAAAACAACTCGGATTTCATTGGCGGTTGGCAATGGGCCTGAGATCAAAGGTTTTGACACTATTGTTCATATTTAGAAGATCATAGGGAGGTGTTCCTTCATCTCACTTATCTTGGGTCAAATAATCGCAGGAGCATACTGTGTCCTGCGTGTCATCGAGTCTACCATTTTGGTGTTGGTTTATAGATTGTCCATGGGTACCATGTTTCATCATCAAGTCAATTTTATAAGTCTATAAATTAATGATGCTCATCTTAGCAGACTTGAGTTTGTATTGCTGCATCAATGAACTCTTTTATTTGGAGATATTTCTCTTTTATCAATTTAAAGGTCAATCTTTGTGATATCAAAAGTTGGACATGAGGAGCATCGGTAATTGTTGCCCAAGGAGACAACCCAAGAGGGGGGTGAATTGGGTTTTGATTAAATATTGACCAATTAAAAACTTGATGAGTGATAAACTAAACCTATTGCAAGTGAATTAGTTAGACCACTAAATGCAATGAGTGAAGAGAGATGAAGAGACAAGGACCAATACAAACACAGAGAGGTTTATAGGGGTTCGGAGCCAACTCTTGCTCCTACGTCCACTCTCCAAGCCACACTTAGAAGTTCACTATAATCCTTAGGATTACAGCTGGTTGTTTTACAAGCTCACAACCTAACTTGTTGTTTTCACAAGATTACAACGAACTTGGTCGGTTTTGACAGGCTCACCGACTAGAATCACTCGATTATTTTTTCGGATTTACAATCAAACCCAGTTGATTTTTTTCCGGTTCACCAACCACAACCTTACACCGTTGGTTTTATCTTTGGCTCACCAACAAACCTTACATCCCTTGATTCAATCCCCTGATTGAATCAAGTATACAAAATAAGAGTTTAAAGTTCACAAGCAAAAGCTTCTAAAAAAGCAAATATGAAACAATATAAGCAAGGTTGAGTTAGAAGCCCTCAAACAAATTTGAGATGAGGAAGTGGGGCTTCTCGATTTCTGAGTCTTCTCTTGAATGAACTAAAGGATGGAGGATAATAGGTAGAGCCTTGAATGCGAAGGAAGCCTGTTTGGTTTGAGTTGAATGCACTTCTTCCTTCTTTTGCTTGGATTCACTCTTCGGAAGCTCTTGGTGGTTGAAAATACTTTAATGCTCAAATGGAATAGCCCTCTAGTTGTCTACTACTGTTCACTCTAGCTATTTAAGTGATTCCTCTCAAAAATTAGCCGTTAGAGAGGAGATTAGAGCCGTTCTGACCCGTCTGCACATTCTGACAGTGTATCCATTGAGATCGGAGTCGGCTCGCACGATCTAGAGTCAACTCGCTGTTACTGGAGTCGACTCATGCTTTACTGGAGACGACTCGCCCATTATTCCAGATTTGAATTAAAGTGCATGCCTTGTCCTGGGGTCGACTCGGACCAAACCGGAGTCGACTCGCCAACAGCTGGAGACGACTCGTGCACTTCGGGATCGGCTTGTTCTCAAGGTTCCAGAAACCCAACTTTCCATTTTTCTTCCTCAAGTCGACTCGGGTTTACTTGGAGTCGACTCGGGTATCTTGAGAGGCAACTCGAGATCTTCGAAAGACGTCTCGCTTTCAGAAACCGAAAAATTGTTTCTCTATCTTTTGAACATATCTGCCAAGGAGTCGACTCGGACCTTACTGGAGTCGACTCGGCTATCTTGGAGGTCGACTCTGGAACATATGGAGTCGACTCGTTCACAGGGTCTCCGAAACTGCTTCTCTGCCTTTCAGACTGCTTTCCTCAGGGAGTCGACTCGGACAAACTGGGAGTCGACTCGGCTGATATAGGAGACGATTCGTAGTCTTCGCGAGTCGGCTTGCTGACAGTGTCTCAAAAAATAACATTCTGTCTTTTTGTCAGTTTTTCTTTGGAGTCGATTCGGGACCATCTGGAGTCGACTCGCCAAGCATCGGAGTCGACTCGCAACCTTCTGGAGTCAACTCGCTAACAAGGTCTCAAATTCCATCATTCTGTCTTTCTGTCTGTTCTCAGTCGGAGTCGACTCGGCTTGTCCTGGAGTCGACTCGAGCTTGTGCCAGAAACTTTAAGTATTCCGGAGTTGACTCGCAAAGTTCAGGAGTCGACTCGTGATGCAGACTTTGGTTCAAATAGAGTCCAATACTTAACCAAAATACTTTGAACCAAAGCTCGAGGCACTTAGACAGAAATTCATAAAGATTTATCTGAAACACTAGATTGAATTCATTAGAACAACACAATATATACTCAAATGCTTTGTGCTCATCAAAATCAATTAGGGAATACTCAATCACTCCACAATCTCTCCCTTTTTGATGATGATAAAACATTGAGTATTTGTAAAGTGAATTATGTTGGGATTTGTATCCTAAATGTCAATCGTCAGCATATTGATGATTGAATTTTGTAAATGAATTGACAAATTAATAAAGTGTTATTTGGCATTATTCATCATTTCATCTTCAAATGAACTCTTATATGATGAAGTCCTTAGGACTTATGTTATGATAAAGGAGGATTTATCTTTGAGTCCTTAAACTTGTTCACGACCAAATGATATGTTGTTACTAGGACGACAGCATTATCGAGATTAGGTCGTTGTGTGACATATACGTTGGTTGTCCTCTTAACCAAGGAGTGTGGAGACACTGGTATGCCACACAGGTGAAGTGTAGGAGTACATTTCACTGAACGTGACCAATTTCGGAATGCTCTACTGTCGAGAGATGTTCCGAGTGGATATGGGTATAAGTTTGGCCCTCTGACCTGAGACCGCAACCTGTGACTAGCAAGCAACTCACTGTACTTTGGTACCAGACTACCTGAATTTCTAATTCAGTGACGGAAGGTCACTGGGTGCAGTCAAGTACTTGCGTAGTCAGTTGTGAGTCAAGATGGAATTGACCCCTCCTGAAAATAGGAGATAATATCTTGTGATTAATTTAGCAAAACCTTGGCCAGGGTAATTCCAGTGAGGAGTCACGAGATATCTAAAGTTAATCACATAATGGATGTACTAATTATAGGGTTGACAGTGAGCTCTAAGTCATCCTGGCATTAGGAGTCAAAGGGATTGAATTATACAGTAACCATAGTTCAGGGTTCCAGAATATTTGCTTCGCATATATTCAGCCTATCCGGACATTGGGTACCATTGCTAGATGGTCACATCAATTAGTGTAGAAAATTGTTCCTATACTACCGGCTTAGGTTTGAACCTATGAGGTCACACGCATAGAAGATTCCTGATTGATCAAGAAAGCTGATGAATGATTAAGAATCATTCAGGGATAATTTGGTCAATTTGATTGGCAAATTATCTTATAAAATAATTAAAGTAATTATTGAAGGATTAATTAGTAATTAAATTACTAATAAACTCAATTTGATTGAGTAATTGTGCTAAGGATGAGCCAAATTGAATTAGATTCAAGTTTGGGCTCAATCAGGATTTTGACCTGATTGGATTAGGTTAGAACCAAAAAGGACTTAAGCTGATCAAATTAATTTTAAATTAATTTGTTCTTAATTGGGGATTGACCAAATTGGATTAGGTCCGACCAAATTGGATTAGGTCCAACACAAAGTAATTAATTCAATTTGATTGAGTTTGCATGAGCCAAAATTGAATTGGATTCAAGTTGAGCTCAATCAGGGTCTGACCTGATTAGATTGGGTTCAACCAAATTGCTTTGTTTTAATTCGGGTTTGACCAAATTTGATTAGGTGCAACCCAAGGGGATTAGGCTCAGATGATGTGGCAATTATTGGTGACATGGAATTGGATTTCATGAATTTTAAATAAACCAAAATTATTGCATGGCACATGGACCCATTGCTTGACACATGGCGACATTGTTTGTTATTTGGATTTAAATTCAAACATTAAGCAATGTGTTAAATGATTTTAATCACTCAAACCATCAGCCAAGGTGGCGTATGAGTTTTTGAATGGATTAAATTCGAATTTCAAGAGGTGATTTCGAAATTATGAAGTGTTTTACCTTGTCGCATGGATTTCAAATTCCTTCCCTCTTGCACATGTGTTTAAAATTTGAATTTAAATCAGATTTGGTTGAGATCTGATTTGGGTTGTTCCTATTCCTTTGCATGTGCCAACTAAAAGAGGTTTTCTGAAAATAAATTTCGAATTTTGAATGAAAATTCGGAGGCCATTAAAAGGGGTCAAACATGGGCACCAAAAACACATCCATTGCAGCCTTCTTCCTCACCCGCCTCCTCTTCCTCTTCTTCTCCATTTTAGATAGGGTTTTCAGGGTGAATATCTAGAAGATTCAAGATCAGATCTGAGTTCTCTACTTTTCTTACAAACCTCATCTCCATCTGCTTCAAGACGATTGATCAAGAGTTGATTGAATCCCGACGGGCAGATTTCAGCTTTCAAGTGTTCTGCAATTGCTAGCACTGTTGTAGAAGAAGATCCTTCAGGACTTCGCGTGTACTTCTCGTAGAGGCCATTCGTGTGCGTGGCTGCGAAGTCAAAAATCAGATTCACAACTTTCATCCATCATAAAAGGTATTAATCTAGCATTAATCATTTATTATGGTGTCAAGGTCTAGGTCCGATTCTCCGAGGTTTTACCCTCTTTTAGGGCTCCTCACGGAGATATCTTCAGAATCCATTCGATGGATATTCGGAGATTAATTGGAATAGAGTTTTAAGTTTCAGATCTGATAGTTAATTATGCATAAAAGTTTTAGCATAATTGTTTAAACGATTCCGGCATAATCCTATGTGTTCTTAATATGCTGATTTCTAGATTTGATCTTGTAAGCATGCATGAATTAAATTGTTTGATTCATTTTTCAGCTGTATTTTTGAAATTTTAAAAGAACTACGTGTGGCTTGATTTTCCTTGTGAAGGGGTACGTAGGCAACCCGATCAGGTTCAGCCATGGTTTTCAAAAAAAAAAAAAAAATTCAGCATGCTAAACACCGAAGAACCTAGGAATCACTTTCAAATTACTCATCCAAGGAATGATTTAAGGTAAACTTTTGAAATGAATTCAAATGTCTAGTCATTTAGTGTATCCAAAATTGAAAGGTATGAGTCAGTAAACTCTGAAATTAAAGTTTTCCCTTTCATTTGAAATTATATAAGCCTTCAAATCATACAATCATTTTTTTGGCTTATATGTCTTTAATGAATTTGCTTTCATAGAATTTCAGATTCTTTTTCTCAACATGTGCATTCAATTTTGTTTGAACTTTGTTTAAATTTTCTGAATTTTTCTTTAATATTTTAAACTTGAACTTAAGTTCTTAATTATAGAAGAGAAAATCTGACGATTTGTTCTTGAATATAATCCAACTAATCTCCGAATATCCCTTAAAAATTTTCTTATTTAGTGATTCCCTTTACTTGCAATTATATCATATGTTCTCCCCCTTTTTGTCATCGTAGCAAAAAGTTGAAGTATCAAAGAGTCAAAAACATACAAGAAGCATAGTTAATGAGACAAAAAGATATGCTTTTCATTCACTGTAAGCTTGAATACATAAAAGATGTTCAGAAAGTATATAGTACTCAAACACAAAAAATACAAAATACACAAGTTCTTAGAAAAGACTTTTTAATTCATTGTAAGTATTACACAATTGAGTACAATGATTGAAAGTTCAAAAGGACTTTAAATGATTTTCAAGAAAAATACAAGTTTAGGGAGGTGGACGTCTAGAAGAAGATGAGGCTCCCAAGGTTCGTCGTTGACACTCCATAATCAAACGAACTGCCTTAGAGATATTTCCCAGTTGCTGAATGATTTCTGAAGTAGTCCTATTGTGGGTTTGGGTCAGCTGGGTTACGCTGTCGATGTTTGCATCAAGCTTATCTACAACAGTGTTTGCTACTCTTTCAGCTCCTTTATTTAGCTTTAACAGCTCTGATCTTATGGAGCCTTGCATCTTCTTTGTAGCTTCTTGAATATCTGAGAATCTCATGTATTGACCCTGAATAAGACATCTCAGACTAGATAACTCCTCCTTCACTTCAGCAATCATCATTGAAATAGCTACGGTGGAAGGGGTCAGATCAGTAAAGGGTGTACTTGTGGTACTCCTCAGTTCTCTCAAAATATCATCCCTCAGTGCTCTGAGCTGCTTACTATTAAGCCTAACCTCAAGAGGCTGCTGAGATGGTGGCACAGTGGATGAAGGGCCAGCAGTGGATGGAAAGATGGAAGGATCTGTGGAGGTATCCGGATCATGGTCAAAAGTAGAAGAGTGAGGAGCAGTGGGGTCAGATGGTATGGCAGAAGAAGTTTTCCTAACCCAAGTACCCTCCATCTTATGGAATCCCATTCTGTGGAGAGTCCTCTCGTCCATATGGTCAGTGTAGCGAAGTGAACGAGAGGGTTCCCCCTCAGAGATAGGGACCTCTAATTCCCTAAAGATCAGGGTGAAGAGCATACCATATGGAAGACTTAATCTTGTTTTTTCTAGGAGATCACAGATATGACTGTAAATGAGTCTTGGAAAGTTGAGAGGGACGTCATGTAGGATGTTGAACATGATAGCTAGGTCTCTCTCAGAAATAAAGTCAAACCTACCCATTTTAGGAAAGAGGGTGCGAGAAATAATACTCAGTAGGAGGCGCATCTTAGCAGAGTGCTGATTTGCGAAGACCTCCTCAATGGGGGACTGGGGTACTCTCCCTAGAATGGTCGTAAGGGCCTCGGATCTATCAGAGGGGTGAGTAGGAGCTATACCCTCACGAGAGAGGTGGAGGACTCGGGCAATGAGGTCCTCCGAGATACAGATAGGGACATTGGCTACCCTCCCTTAAAGACCACCACCACCCCGTGTGGCGGTGCCATAGAATTTCCGGACTAACCCAGGGTATGTGTGAAGATCAAGGGAACAAAAGAAATCTAGACCTTGAGCCCTAAGATGATGCCCTAAGGTAAACCCTTCTCGGGAGAGGAAGTCAAAATCGTCTTTCCTCCCAATAGAGACAACTCTCTCGGCGCACGAGCATGAGGGAACCGACCGAGATGGGGAGAAAACCGGAGGAGGTGGTCTCATGGGTTCATTCCTCATCTTGGATCGTCTCTCGGCGCCGCTCGCAACGAGAGACCTCTTCCGGCGAGATACAATGGCTTTCCTAGGCATCCCAACCTACTAAAGGAAGGAGAGACGTGAAATTGGAGGAAAAATGAAGGGAGGAGGCGGAGACGACCGTGGGAGACGATTCGAGGGTTTTGGAACAGTGACGGCCGAAAAGAAAGATTTGGAAAAAGTCGGTTCGTTTAGGGTTAAAAGATGGATTTTCGACCTCGAGTCGACTCCTAAAAATTTGCGAGTCGACTCGTCCACGAGTCGACTCTTGGAATCATCGGAGTCAACTCGAACTCTGGCACAAACCTAAATCTCAATTAGGACCGTGCCAAAAGAGAGAGAAACGGTAATCTTTAGAGCTTAAGGAATGATTTGATGATCATAGACGTGGAATACTATATAAAACATAGATTAATGATCAAGATCAATGAATGAGAGAAAAAAAATCAAAAAAATATATCAAATCACTCCTAACCCTCTTCTAAGAACACAAAATCGATCTTTACTTAAGGGTTTTGTGAAGATGTCAGCAAGTTGATCATCAGTACAAACGAATTCAAGCATCACATCACCATTTAACACATGATCTTTTATGAAGTGATGTCTTATCTCAATGTGTTTAGTTCTTGAGTGCTTAATTGAATTTTTAGTTAGATTTATGGCACTTGTATTATCACAGTTTATAGAAATCTTATCTTGTTTAATGCCATAATCTTCAAGTTGTTGCTTGATCCATAAAATTTGAGCACAACAACTTCCGGCAACAACATATTCGGCCTCCGCCGTAGATAGTGCAACCGAGTTTTGTTTCTTGCTAAACCATGAGATTAAGTTCTCTCCTAAAAGTTGACATAATCCGCTGGTGCTTTTTCTATCAAGTTTGCAACCAACAAAGTCTGAATCAGTGTACCCTATTAAGTCTATGCTTGATTCATTAGAGTACCATAATCCTATATCTTTTGTTCCTATTAGATACTTAAAAATTCTTTTAACTGCAATTAGGTGTGATTCCTTAGGATTAGATTGATATCTAGCATACATGCATACACTAAACATGATATCAGATCTACTTGCTGTAAGATATAATAATGATCCGATCATACCTCTATACAGCTTTTGATCTACTAACTTATTTGATTTATCTTTGTCTAGTTTGCATGATGAGCTCATGGGGGTACCGATTGACTTGTTTCTATCCATATCAAATTTTTTTAGCATCTCCTAGATGTACTTAGCTTGATTGATGAAAATCCCTTTCTTAGATTGTTTGATTTGAAGTCCAAGAAAGTAGTTCAGCTCTCCCATCATGCTCATTTCAAATTCACTCTGCATTAATTCAGCAAACTCTTCGCAAAGACGATTGTTAGTAGCACCGAAAATAATATCATCTAAATAAATCTGTACTATTAACATATCTTTGCCTTTCTTTTTCAAAAACAAGGTTGTATCAACATTTTCTCTAGAAAATTCATGATCTAATAGAAATTTGCTATGTCTTTCATACCAAGCTCTAGAGGCTTGTTTTAGACCATAAAGTGTTTTATTTAATTTGAATACATGGTTAGGGTATTAATGATTTTCAAAATCAGGAGGTTGTTCTACATAAACCTCCTCATTAATATACCCATTTAAGAAAGCACTTTTTATATCTATTTGAAATAATTTGAAATCTTTAAAACATGCAAATGCTAGTAACAATCTAATTGCCTCGAGTCTAGCCACAGAAACAAAGGTCTCATCAAAATCTATACCTTCTTATTGATTATAACCCTTTGCTACTAGTCTAGTCTTGTTCCTAATCACAACTTCATTTTCATCAAGCTTATTTTTGTACACCCATTTTGTTCCAATTATTGAGTATTCAGAGGATCTTTCAACTAAGTTCTATACATTGTTTCTTGTAAATTGATTAAGTTCCTCTTGCATAGCATTTATCCAATTTACATCATTTTCAGCTTCTCCAATATTTTTAGGTTCTAAATATGATACAAATGCAAGATGATTATTTAACTTCCTAAGAGAAGCTCTAGTTCTAACAGGTTGAGATGGATCATCTAAGACTAACTCTTTATGATGACCGTAAGCATACCTCCAAGCCTTTGTAAGCCCATGATCAGCAATTATCTCTTGGCTTGTTGAAGTCTCTTCAATTTGTTTTGGTTCATCCTCTTGTAAGGTCATGTCATCCATCTTTTCTTCAAGTATCCCTGCATCATCATCAAAAGCTACTTTCTTGCTAGAGGAAGCATCATAAGTCTCATCAAAAATAACATGAATAGATTCTTCAACAACAAGAGTTCTTTTATTGAAGACTCTATATGCCCTACTTGATGTAGAGTATCCCAAAAAGATACCTTCATCAGATTTAGAATCAAATTTGCCTAAATTATCTTTACCATTATTATGAATGAAACACCTACAACCAAAAACATGAGGTAGTTTACTTTAGGTTTTCTATCTCTCCAAAGTTCATAAGGTGTTTTCTTTATAATTGGTCTCAACAAAACTCTATTTAGAATATAACATGATGTGTTAATAGCTTCAGCCCAAAATTAATTTGTAAGATCATTTTCACACAACATGATCCTAGCCATCTCTTCTAGGATTCTATTCTTTCTTTCTACCGCTCCATTTTGTTGTGGAGTCCTAGGTGCAGAAAAATTGTGAGTTATACCCTTTTTACTATAAAATTTTTTAAAAAGATGATTTTCAAATTCTGTTCCATGATCACTCCTAATAGCTATAACTGAAGTATTTTTTACATTGGTTACTTTCTTATGAAATTTCTTAAATGCTGAAAATGCTTCATCTTTATGAGCCAAAAACATGACCCATGTGTATCTAGAAAAATCATCTATTATCACAAAACCATACTTCTTTCCACCAAGGCTTCTGATCCTAGTTGGTCCAAAGAAGTCCATGTGAAGTAGCTCAAGGGGTCTAGTAGTAGAAACATAGTTTATAGACTTAAAAGAACTTCTAGATTGTTTGCCAAATTGACATGCTCTACAAATTCTATTCTTCTCAAATTTCAGCTTTGGCAAACCAATCACAGAATCTCTTTTAATTAATTTAGATAGTGTATTCATACTTACATGACCTAATTTATGATGCCATAACCAACTTTACTCATTGAGCTTAGTATCATTAGCTACTAAGCAGCGGCTGTTTTTAGCAAAATCATCAAGATCTACTACATACACATTGCCACGTCTTAGTCCTTTGAAAACTAAGCTATTGTCAAATGAATTGGTTATGATGCATAAAGATGACCTAAACAAAACGTCAAAATCTTTATCACATAATTGACTAACGCTAAGTAAATTATGCTTGAGACCATCTACAAATCGAACATTATCAACAATGGTTGAAGGTGTGATTTGTATTTTACCGATACCAATGATGTGACCTTGGTTATTGTCTCCAAACGTTACTACACCTCCTTTCTTAGATTCTAGAGTGAAGAATTTCTCCTTATCACCCATCATGTGTGTTGAACAGCCACTATCCAAGTACCAACAGTGTTTATTGAGCTTGGCCGCAAGACACTCCTATACACAAAGAAATCAAGCAGTCTTAGGTACCCAAGTTTTCTTAGATCCTTCTAAGTTAGCTATGTTAGTTCTTTTTGGAACCCAAACCTTTTTAATCTTTCTTTTAGCTTCTGTTTTTTTATAGTTGCATATATTAGCTTTATGTCCTATTCTATCACAACAAAAATAGATTACATCTTTAGCTTTACTTTCACCGGCTTTTACAAAGAAGTTTTAAAGAAATTTCTATTTGTTCTTAGGCTTATACCCTCACCCGGCTCTATTAAATACAGCTCTTTGACTATTAAGAATCATTTCTAGTTTTTCAGAGCTATAGGTAAACTTCTCAACAATAGGTTTATATTTTTCAAGTTCTTTAGTTAATTTCAAGTTTTCTTCATTCAATGATTTAACATTATTAATTGAATTATCTTTTAAAGTATGATTACTATTTTTAAGTTTAGAAATTTTCTTAGTTAGTCTTTCTTTATCTTTAATTAAAGTATCAGTTTTTTGAGTTTGCAATTGGTTGCTTATTTTAAGTTCTAAATTTTCTTTGATAATAGAGTCCTTATCCTTAATCAATTTATCAGTTTTATGAATGTAAGATTGATTAGGTAGCTTCAATTCTTTGTTCTTAAAGGTTATTGTCCTATATTCATCCATTAGTTCATTAAAGGCATCATACAATTCTTCAAAGATAAAATCTAAATGATTTTCAATACTTACCTCATCCTCGTTGGCCATAAGACTGAAATTGATCTTCTCCTTTTGCTCCTCTTTCGATGATGATGATGACTTATCGGAGTCAGTCCAGGTGGTGAGAAGGACTTTCTTCTTCTTGTGCTTGTTGATCTTGTTCAGCAAGGGGCAGTCGGCTCTGAAATGATCCAACTTCTTGCATTCGTAGCATCTGATTCCCTCATTTTTCTTCTCCTTACCCTTGTCCTTGTGGAAGGAGCTTGAAAGGAACCTCTTCCTATGGAAGGGTTTCTTCCTATTGATGAATCTTCTGAATTTTCGCACAAGAAGAGCCTCTTCTTCATCTTCCACATTGCCTTCTTCTTCATTACTGCTACTGCAAGAAAGATCTTTGTTAGATGAAGTAGACTTGAGGGCAATTACCTTTTTCTTATGGGAGGATTCTTCTTCACTGTGTTGTTTTATCGTGAGTTCATGCGAAAAACCTTCCTAACAAGGTCACTGTTAGAATAACTTTTACCAAGGCTTTTTAGGCTGTTGATAATATCAGTAAATTTGGTGAACATGCAAGTAATAGTTTCATTAGACTCCATCTTAAATAGTTCATACTTATGAACTAGCATGTTAATTTTAGACTCTTTGACTTGATTTGTACCCTCATGGGTCACTTCAAGTCTATCCCATATCTCTTTTGCAAAATACAAGTAGAGATTCTATTGAATTTATTTGGGTCTAAGGCACAATATAGTACATTCATTGCCTTAGCATTAAGTTGTACTTTTCTTCTATCAAATTCATCCCAATCTTTTTCAAGCTTAGGAATGGACACATTATCTATCGTGTGTCTTAGAATGTCTGGTCCATTTACTATGATGCTCCATACATCATAGTCTTAGGCTTGGATGAAGATTCTCATCCTAGCCTTCCAATAGGTATAATTTGTACCATTGAAAAATAGTGGCCTATTGGTGGATTATCCTTCACTAAGGAAAGATCCAAATGGGGTTGTCATCTCAATCTTTTACTCTTTTTAAAAAATAGAACACCAATCGATATGAGAGCACCTGCTCTGATACCACTTGTTGCCTAAGGAGACAACCCAAGAGGGGGGGTGAATTGGGTTTTGATTAAATATTGACCAATTAAAAACTTGATGAGTGATTAACTAAACCTATTGCAAGTGAATTAGTTAGACCACTAAATGCAATGAGTGAAGAGAGATGAAGAGACAAGGACCAATACAAACATAGAGAGGTTTATAGTAGTTCGGAGCCAACTCTTGCTCCTACGTCCACTCCCCAAGCCACACTTGGGAGTTCACTATAATTCCTAGGATTACAGCTGGTTGTTTTACAAGCTCACAACCTAACTTGTTGTTTTCACGAGATTACAACGAACTCGGTCGATTTTGACAGGCTCACCGACTAGAACCACTCGATTGTTTTTCCGGATTTATAATCAAATTCATTTGGTTTTCTCCGGTTCACCAACCACAACCTTACACCATTGGTTTTATCTTTGGCTCACCAACAAACCTTACAACCCTTGATTCAATTCCCTGATTGAATCAAGTATACAAAATAAGAGTTTAAAGTTCACAAGAAGAAGCTTCTAAAAAAGCAAATATGAAACAATATAAGCAAGGTTGAGTTAGAAGCTCTCAAACAAATTTGAGATGAGGAAGTGGGGCTTCTCGATTTCTGAGTCTTCTCTTGAATGAACCGAAGGATGGAGGACAGTAGGTAGAGCCTTGAATGCGAAGGAAGCCTGTTTGGTTTGAGTTGAATGCACTTCTTTCTTCTTTTGCTTGGATTCACTCTTCGAAAGCTCTTGATAGTTGAAAATACTTTAATGCTCAAATGAAATAGCTCTCTTGTTGTCTACTACTGTTCACTCTAGCTATTTAAGTGATTCCTTTCGAAAACTAGCCGTTAGAGAGGAGATTAGAGCCGTTCTGACCCATCTGCACATTTTGACAATATATCCGTTAGGATCGGAGTCGGCTCGCGCGATCTGGAGTCGACTCGGCTGTTACTAGAGTCGACTCGCACTTTACTGGAGACGACTCGCCCACTGTTTTAGATTTGAATTAAAGTGCATGCCTTGTCTTGGGGTCGACTCGAACTAAACCGGAGTCGACTCGCCAACAATTGGAGACGACTTGTGCACTTAGGGGTCGGCTCGTTCTCAGGCTTTCAGAAATCCAACTTTCTATTTTTCTTCCTCGAGTCGACTCGGGTTTACATGAAGTCAACTCGACTGTCTTGAGAGACGACTCGAGATCTTCGGGAGACGTCTCGCTCTCAGAGACCGAAAAATTGATTCTCTGTCTTTTGAACATATCTGCCTTGGAGTCGACTCGGACCTTACTGGAGTCGACTCGGCTCTCTTGGGGGTCGACTCTGGAACATCTGGAGTCGACTCGTTCACAGGGTCTCCGAAACTGCTTCTCTACCTTTCAGACTACTTTCCTCTGGAAGTCGACTCGAACAAACTGGGAGTCGACTCGGCTGATATGGGAGACGACTCGTAGTCTTCGCGAGTCGGCTCGCTGACAGGGTCTCAAAAACTAACGTTATGTCTTTTTGTCAGCTTTTCTTTGGAGTCGACTCGGGACCATCTGGAGTCAACTCGCCAAGCATCGGAGTCGACTCGCAACCTTCTGGAGTCGACTCGCTAACAAGGTCTCAAATTCCATCTTTTTGTCTTTCTGTTTGTTCTCAGTCGGAGTCGACTCGGCGTGTCCTGGAGTCGACTCGAGCTTGTGCTAGAAACTTTAAGTGTTCCGGAGTCGACTCGCAAGACTCGTGATGCAGACTTTGGTTCAAATAGAGTCCAATACTTAACCAAAATACTTTGAACCAAAGCTTGAGGCACTTAGACAGAAATTCATAAAGATTTACCTGAAACACTAGATTGAATTCATTAGAATAACATAAGATATACTCAAATGCTTTGTGCTCATCAAAATCAATTAGGGAATACTCAATCACTCCACAGTAATGTTCATTGAGATTCTCTCTTACTTTGACCTTCATAGCGAAACTTTGTATCCAAAAATTTTGTTGGCTTGGTTATATCAAGTCTTCCAGAATCCTCCACACGAATCATAGCCTTTTTTTTCTTTCTTTTCTTTTGTGGGGTGTAGTGGAAGGGCTGGAGGGATGGCAATTACAGAGGCAAGAGAATTGTGACATTCTTCATGTACATTGTTCTCAGAAAATTTGCTCTTGGTTCGTATAGAGTATAAACCTTAAAATAGGGATAAGAAAAGTACTAAAGAAGAATATGAAAATATAATATTGTAATTTTTTTTCTAAAAGTATAGTTTGGAGAAATATAAGAGCAGATATGTACTCTAAGCATCCATTGATAGGCAATATAGAAACTTATAAAATGAGATGCTTGCAATAATTTACTCTTGAATATTTTTTTAGTATTTAATCCAAATTGCATGCTCTGCCTATTTAGAGAAGTTAGCCCTTTCTGAATTTACCAATGAGGGATGTTCTAATACCAACTTTGTTTGAAAGGAGTGAAGAATGATTCCTTCAACTTGCTCTACTCAAATCTCCTAAATAAAATAATAATCAATAAAAAATCTAGAAAGCAGGGTGTTAAGACTTTTATTTTCATTAATTTTTTATAATATATAGACCATAAGTACCATCACAGGTTGAAAGTAGACTTTATGCTCTTTATTATAAGCTTTTGTTACTACTAATTATGATGGGCGAATCATAGGCACTTATATATATTAAGCTTAAAACAGTAAGATGGTCTACTAATTTTAAAGAATATAAAAGTTGGATGGAAGTGTAAAACAATTTAATTGTTGATGCATAAAGGAATCCTCCCAAATGGCACCTAGAAGAGTATTTGTCACCTAATAATTACTTTACAATTTGCTTGATTCAAGATCGAGTCAACCATTGCCACATCATAGAGGATGGGATTTGGGAGCTGCAAGAGATTCTCATATGGGGCCATGGCATTGGTAGCATTAAGTAATAGCTCAATATCATTGCAGACAAAAATTACTGTCCAAGGCTTGATCTTTGCATTAAAAATCAGTTCAGCTAGTTGGGCCTAATGTTTCGTTGGCATGCTCCCCCAAATTCAAGCTAGAAGGCCTAATCAAAATACCCAAGTCTCTTCTACAATAGTATTCATGTGATTAAAACTATCCAAAAGAAAACCTCAGAAAAAACCTGCATGAAAAGACATTGATGGAACCAAAGAAACTCCAAAATGCAAAAAAATGAACCCAAAACCAAAATATGCTTTGCAAGAAAAATATTTTTTCTCATTTTTGGGAGAACAATCACTTTTTTTAGAAGAAGGTCCTCCTTTGACAATTACATGCTCGTGCTTATGAATACTATAAAACATTTTCACATGCAGATCAACTTGTATATTTGAACATCTATTACCAAATATGCAAATCAACTACTTGAATGTGTGAATGTTTCATAGTAGGGGCATCAACTAAGCTAAATCTGCAATTGATAGAAAGTGGGTCACACTAGTTTAATAAAGTCCAAATATGATGCTTCTATAGGAAAATTATTCATTATCATTATAATATTATTTATGGACCAAAAAATGATTTTTTTATAAGAAAATTAGACATAGCATTAGCACAAGGAAAAAAGAAATACAAGTTTTATAAACGAAGAATAACCCATCCTAAATCCTATCTCATTTTGTCTGGCATTGCACCAAAAATTTATGCATTATAGTTCCACTAGATTTTCTTACGTCTAATGTAGTGTGAGTTACTTCAATTAGCATTAAGTTCAATTCACTTACTATATAGATAGGCAAGTTGGCCATTAAGATTTCAACAATGGGAGTACCTTCCGCCAAAATATTTACTGACCATTATAAAAATCTTAAGGAATCGCCATTGTGCTAATATGATTAAAACTGATAGTCAGCAACATAAAAGTAGTAATAATATTGAAGTCATGATTGCAGCTATTTGCGAATATAAATAACCAACAGTGGTCAACAACCTCATAGCAATGTTATTTTCCATTGTGCTTATATTGGCAAAATGAAATCATACTCGCTCTACTAGTTGGTTTTAAACGAATTCTAGCTTTCGTGTGTGGGTTAAGACACCCATCTCTTAGTGAACTCTAATGAGCATAGAACTAACTTTGGCTTTTTTGAATTGGTGACCAATACATGTGCTAGCAAAATCAGATAGGTATAAAACTAATTTCATCTTTTATGAGCAAGAGAGCATCCCATGTGTTAGCAAACTCTAGTGCACAAGAAACTAATTTTGGGTTCCATCACTTCAGTGACTACCACTTGTCCTAGCAAAATTTGGTGACTATCAAACTAATTTTGGCTTTTGTAGTTAACAGAATGCAAACAAAGTCCAAATTTGTCAATTAATTAGTGTGAAACTAACTTTTTCTTTCATACATTAGGGACCACCACTAATACTAGCAAATTCTGGTAAGTGTTGAACAAATTTTGGTTGTAATGACTTGATGATTCCTACTTGCCCTCATAATTATCTGATGCATATAATACATAGACGGATATCAAAGATAATTATGGCAATAGAGTTCGAACACTTTGTAGAACCGAATACCTAACGAATTTTGGCTTTTCTTTTGTTCAAAAACAAACTATGTCATTATCAAATCAACTTCCATATCAGTTTTAGGTTTTATGAGTTGTTAAGTGCCATTTGTATAACTAACCTATGATGATCAAATAGATTTTGGCTTTATTGACATCGTGACTATCACCCGACCTAGCGAGTTGTTATTGCCCACAAAATTATTTTTATCTTTCATAGCTAATTGATTACTAGCCGTTAATGCAATGTCCATGAAGCCAAACAGCTAAACCGCTCCGCAGTTGTACCCTTTTCTAGACCACTACTCCCTCTAACCCATTATAAATCGGGATTCTACTCCACTACCTTTCTATTGTAGGCCCTATCGCTAAACTTGTTTGAAAACCAAGGCCATGGCACCTCCTACCGCACTTATTGCTATTCCACCGGTCATCTCTCTATCCAACCACCAAGCGACAAACTATTTCCCAGAGCCCCCCTCCCCCCCCCCCCCCCCCCCTCTCCCAATTCAAGCACCACCATCTTCCACCTCCGCTATCCCGATCATCAACCTCCAAGGCCTTAACGACCCATTGGCTAAAGCTGGCATCATAGAGGCTATAGACAAGGCCTGTGTCGATTGGGGTCTCTTCCTTGTTGTCAACCATGGCATCGAGACATCGATAATAGAGGGGATGCTTGAAGCTGCCAAGGCCTTCTTTACCCTCCCGTAGGAAGAAAAGATGAAATATATGACAAACGATAGCACAAGCCTCGTGAACTACATTTTGCAGCCTGACCATAGCTATCAAGAAGTTCTCCGCCACCAAAGTCGCCTTGCCAATGATGAGATCATTCACCTCTGGCCCTCGGAACCCTTCAACTATAGGGATGTGGCCAAAGCATTCTTGGAGGCAACCTGGCAACTAGCTACGAGGTTGGAAAGGGCCATTTATGAAAGTTTAGGCAAAGACGAGTATGTAGAAGGCATGATAAGAGAAGGGTTTCAATACATGTTATGCAACTATTACCCGTCATGCCCCCGGCCCCACCTGGCACTTGGAATGGGGCCCCACACAGATCAATGCCTCCTCAAGGTCCTTATGGATAACAATGTTCATGGTCTACAACTAAGGCACGAGGGTAAATGGGTCATTGTTCCACATGTGGCTGCCGCCCTAGTGGTTTTCCTAGGTAATTCCATGAAAAGGGTAAGTGAAGGGAGGTACAAGGCTGCAGAGCACCAAGTAGTGGTAAATGAGAAAACAACTCAAATTTCATTGGCAGTTGGCAATGGGCCTGAGATCAGAGGTTTTGACACTATGGTTCATATTTAGAAGATCATAGGGAGGTGTTCCTTCATCTTACTTATCTTGGGTCAAATAATCGCAGGAGCATACTGTGTCCTACATGTCATCGAGTCTACCATTTCGGTGTTGGTTTATAGATTGTCCATGCGTACCATGTTTCATCATCAAGTCAATTTTATAAGTCTATAAATTAATGGTGCTCATCTTAGCAGACTTGAGTTTGTATTGCTGCATCAATGAACTCTTTTATTTGGAGATATTTCTCTTTTATCAATTCAAAGTTCAATCTTTGTGATATCAAAAGTTGGACATGAGGAGCATCGGTAATGTTCATTGAGATTCTCTCTTACTTTGACCTTCATAGAGAAACTTTCTATCCAAAGATTTTGTTGGCTTGGTTGTATGAAGTCTTCTACAATCCTCCACATGAATCATAGTCTTTTTTTTCTTGCAACAACTTTCTCTTGAATAATTTTTTAGTATTTAATCCAAATTGCATGCTCCGTTTATTTAGAAAATTTAGCTCGTTCTGAATTTACCAATGTGGGAAGCTCTAATACCAACTTTGTTCGAAAGGGGAGAAGGAATGATTCCTTCAAATTGCTTAACTCGAATCTCCTAAATAAATAATAATCAGTAAAATTTCTAGAAAGCAGGGTGCTAAGACCTTTACTTTTGTTAATTTTTATAATCTGTTGACCATATGTATCATCACGGGTGGAAAGTAGAGTTGATGCTCTTTATTATAAGCTTTTGTTACACTACTGATTATGTTGGGTGAAGTATAGGCATTTATACATATATATTAAGATTAAAATAGTAAGATGGTATACTAAGTTTATAAAATATAAAAGTTGGATGGAAGTGTAAAACAATCCAATTGTTGATGCACAAAAGAATCCTCCCAAATGGCGCCAAGAAGGGTATTTGTCACCTAATAATCACTTTATAATTTGCTTGATTCAAGATCGAGTCAACCATTGCCACAACATAGAGGATGGGATTTGGGAGCTCCAAGAGATTCTCACCTCGGGCCTAGGCATTGGTAGCATTAAGTAATAGCTCAGTATCGATGCAGACAAAAAAATGCTAGCCCATGCTCGATCTTTGCATCAAAAATCAATGTAGCTAAAAGGCCTAATAAAAATGCCCAGGTCTGTCCTACGATAGTGTTCATGTATTTAAGACTATCGAAAAGAAAACCTCAAAAAAAAGCCTGCATGAAAAGACACTGATGGAACCAAAGAAACCCCAAAATGCAAAAAATTGGCCCCAAAACCAAAATATGTTTTGCAAGAAAAATGATTTTTGTCATTTTTTAGGAAAAGAATCCCCTTTTTTAGAAAAAAGTTCTCCTTCGACCATTGTATGCTTGTGCTTTTGAATACTAAAAGACAATTTCACATGTGGATCAACTTGCATATTTGAACATCTGTTACAAAATATGCAAATCAACTACTTAAATGTGTGAATGTTTCATAGGAGGGGTATCAACTAAGATAAATGTGCAATTGACTGAAAGTGGGGCACACTAGTTAAATAAAGTCTTCTGCAAGAAAATTATTCATTGTCATTATAATAATATTTTTGAAACCGAAAAAATATTTTTTTTGTATAAAATTTAAACATAGCATTTGGATAAGAAAAAAAGAAATCCAAGTTTCACAAACCAGGAATAACCCATCCTAAATCCTATCTCATGTTCTCCAGCATTGCACTGAAAATTTATGTGTTGCGGTTCTACTAGACTTTCTTATGGCTACTACAGTGTGAATTACTTCAATTAGCATAAAGTTCAAATCACTTACTATATAGAAACGCAAGTGGGTCTTTATGATTTCAGCAATGGGAGTATCTTCTGCCAAAATATTGCTGACCATTATAGAAGTCATGGTGAACTGCCACTATACTAATATGATTAAACTGATAGTCAGCAACATGAAAGTAGCAATATATTATTGAAGTCATGATTGTAGCTATTTGCCAATATCAAAGCAAATAATAGTCAACGACATGAAAGTAGCAATGATTTTTTCCACTATACCTATAGTGGCAAAATGAAATTGCACCCGCTCTACTAATTAGTTTTAAAATAATTGTGGCTTTCACGTGTTGGTTAAGTCACCCATCTATTAGAGAACTTTGATGAGAATAGAACTAACTTTGTCTTCACTAAATTGGTGACTAATATATTTGTTAGCAAACTCAGATAGCTATAAAACAAATTTCAGCTTTTATGAGCAATAGAGCATAATATGTGTTGGCAAACTCTAGTGCACAAGAAACTAATTTTGGGTTCCATCACTTTGCTGACTAGTACTTGTCCCAGCAAAATCTGATGACTATGAAACTAATTTTGGCTTTCGTAATTAATAGAGTACAAACAAAGTCCAAAATTGTCAATTAATTGGTGTGAAACTAACTTTTGCTTTCATATATTGGGGACTATCACTAATTCTAGCAAATTCTGGTAAGTGCTGAACAAATTTTGGTTGTCATGACCTAATGATTTCTACTTATCCTCATTACTATCTGATGCATATAAAATATAGATGGATTTCAAAGATAATTGTGGCAATAGAGTTTGAACACTGCTGAACCTGATACCTAACGAATTTTGGCTTTTCTTTTGTACAAAAATGGACTAGGTCATTTTCAAATCAACTTCATTATCTGTTTTAGCTTTTATGAGTTGCTAAGTGCCACTTGTATAACTAACCAATGATGATCGAATAATTTTTGGCTTTCTTGATGTCCTGAGCATCACTTATCCTAGCAAGCTGTTATTGCCAACAAAATTGTTTTCTTTCACAACTAATTAATTACTAGTTATTAACGCAATGTGCATGAAGACAAATGGCTAAAATGTTCTGCAGTTGGACATTTTCCTAGTCCGCAACTCCCACTAACCCATTATAAATTTGGATTCTACTCTACTTCCTTTTTATTGCAGGCCCTATCACTAAACATAATTGAAAACCAAGACCTTGGCACCTCCTACTACACTCATTGCTGTCCCACCCGTCATTACTCTATCCAACCACAAAGAGGTGAATCGCTTCCTAGAGCCCACCCTCTCCAAATTCAAAGCACTACTATCCTCCACCTCTGCCATCCCAATCATCAACCTCCAAGGCCTCAACAACCCATTGGCTATAGTTGGCATTATAGAGGCTATAGACAAGGCCTATGCCGATTAGGGTCTCTTTCTTGTTGTCAACCATAGCGTCGAGGCATCAATAATGGAGGGGATGCTCGAAGCTGCCAAGGCCTTCTTCGCCCTCCCACAGCGAGAGAAGATTAAATATATATGACAAAGGATAGCACAACCCTCATGAGCTACATTGCACAATATGACCATAGCTGGCAAGAGGTACTCCGCTAGCAAGGCCGCCCTATCAATGATGAGGTCATCCACCTCTGGTCTTTGGAACCCTCCAACAATAGGGATGCGGCCAAAGCATTCTTAAAGGCAGCCTGAAAACTTGCTAGGAGGTTGGAAAGGGCCATTTTTGAAGGTTAGGCAAAGATGATAGTATGTAGAAGTCATGATAAGAGAAGGGTTCCAATACAAATTATGCAACTATTATCCATCAAGCTCCCAGCACCACCTAGCACATGGAATGGGACCCCACACTAATCAATGCCTCATTGGGGTCCTCATGGATAACAATGTTGATGGACCACAACTAAGATATGAGGGTAAGTAGGTCACTGTTCCACATATGCCTCTCTCCTAATGGTATTCCTAGGTAAGTCCATGGAGAGGGCAAGTGAAGGGAGGTACAAGGCTGTAGAGGACCAAGTAGTGGTAAATAAGAAAATGACTCGGGTTTCATTGGCAGTTGCAAATGGGCATGGGATCAATGGTTTTGACACTGTGGTTCATATTTAGGGGATCATAGGGAGGTGTTCATTCATCACACTTATCTTTGGTCAAATAATCATAAGAGCATGCTAGGTCTTGTGTGTCATCGAGTCTGCCATTTCGGTATTGGTCTTTATATTATCTATGTCTACCATGTTTCCTCATCAAGTCAATTTTATGAGTCTATAAATTAATGATGGTCATCTTAGTAGAGTTAAGTTCCTATTGCTGCATTAATAAACTCTTTTATGCTAAGATATTTCTCTTTCATCAATTCAACGTTCAATATTTATGATATTGAAAGTTGAACATAAGGAGCATTAGTAATGATCATTGAGATTCTCTCTTACTTTGAACTTCGTAGAGAAATTTTGTATGCAAAGATTTTGTTGGCATGGTTATATCAAGTCTTCTAGAATCCTCCACATGAATCAGAATCTTTTTTTCTTTTTTTTTTGTCAGGGTAGGGCAAGGGTTGGAGGGATGGCGATTATAGAGGGTGAGATAATTATGACATTCTCAATGTGCGTTGTTTCTAGAAAATTATGTTTTGGTTTATATAGAGTATAAACTTTAAAATTTTGGATAAGCAAGGTACTAAAAAAGAATATGGAAAAATAGTGTTACAATTTTTTTTATGTACAGTTTGGGGATATATAAGAGTGGATCTATACCCTAAGCATCCATAGTTGGACAATATAGAAGTATATAAAATGAGATACTTGCAACAACTTTTTCTAGAACAAATTTTTAGTATTTAATCCAAATTGCATGCTCCGCCTATTCGAAGAATTTAGCTGTTCCTAAATTTGCCAAAGTGGGAAAGCTTTAATATCAACTTTAATAACAAATTTGATGGCAGTCTGCTTGCTAATGGAGACAAAGCTGGAACTGCATTTGTGATCAAGGACCATGACTCCAGGTTGATTGCTGCGGGATGGGGAGGGGGGGCGACGCACCTTCGAGGCATCAACTTTTGGGGTGGAGCTTAGAGCATCGTGGAAGGAAATCTCTTATGTGAAACATGTGTTAGGGGCTGGGAGTATTATCCTTGAGGGCGACTCAGTCGTGGTGATTGAGAGGGTGGTGATTGAATGGATATTAAAAGAGGCGGAGGGGCAGAGCACCCGCTACTAGGCAACATCCGTCGGTTGCTAAGGGAGTATGATGCCTTCCAGACTGTGCATATGTATCGAGAGGCGAATAGAGCAGTTGATTGGGCCGCCTCCTTTATTGCCCAACTCTTTGGAGAGATCCTCTGGACCCGGCATATATCTGTTTCTCCACTGCTATGCCAGCTTCTTTTATGACTCTTTTGGCTGTGCCCATGCGAGATTAGTATGAGCAGCCAGTGTACCAAAAAAAATATCAACTTTGTTCAAAAGGAGAGAAAGAATGATTTCTTCAACTTGCTTAGCTTGAATCTCTTAGATAAACTAATAATCATGAAGAATTCTAGAAAGTAGGGTGCTAAGACCTTTACTTTTGTTAATTTTTTATGATATATAAAATGCATGTACTATGACAGCAGGAAAGTAGAGCTAATGCTCTTTATTATAAGCTTTTATTACTACAGATAATGGTGGGTGAAGTATAGGCATTTATACATACTAAGCTTAAAACATTAAGATAGTGTACTATTTTTCTAGAATATCAAAGTTGGGTGGAAGGGTAAAACAATCCATTGGTTGGTGCATAAAGGAATCCTCCTAAATGGCACTTAGAAGGGTATTTGTCGCCTGATAATTACTTTAAAATTTGCTTGATTCGAGATGGAGTCAACCATTTCCACAACATAGAGGAGGATGGGATTCGGCAACTCTTAAAGATTCTCACCTTGAACCTTCGCATTCGTAGCACTAAGTAATAACTCAGTATCAATGTAGCCAAAAACAATGTTGGCCCAAGCTTGATCTTTGCATCAAAAATAAGTGCTGCTAGTCGGGCCTAAAGTTTTATCGGCATGCTCAAACAAATTCAAGCTACAAGGCCTAATCAAAATTCACAAATCTATCCTAAAATAGTATTTATGTAATTAAAACTATCTGAAAGAAAACCTCAGAAAAAGGCTGCATGAAAAGACATTGATGGAACCAAAGAAACCCCAAAATGCAAAAAATTGGCCCCAAAACCAAAATATGCTCGGCAAGAAAAATAAATTTTCTCATTTTTGGGAGAAGAATCACCTTTTTTAGACAAAGGTTCTCCTTTGACCATTACATCCTCGTGCTTATGAATACTATAAGACATTTTCATAAGCAAATCAACTAGTATATTTGAACATATGTTACCAAATATGCAAATCAACTACTTGAATGTGTGAATGTTTCATAGTAGGGCATCAACTAAGCTAAATGTGCAATCGATAGGAAGTGGGGCGCACTAGTTTAATAAAGTTCAAATATGATGCTTCTACAAGAAAATTATTCATTGTCATTATAATAATATTTAAGGATCCAAAAAATAAATTTTCTATAAAAAAATTAGACATAGCATTTGCACAAAGAAAAGAGAAATCTAAAGTTTCACAAACCAACAATAACCCATCCAAAATCCTATCTCATGTTGTCCAGCATTGCACTGAAAATTTATGCCTTATAGTTCTACTAGATTTTCTTATGGCTACTGCAGTGTGAGTTACTTCAATTAGCATACAGTTTAATTCACTTACTATATAAATATGCAAGTTGATCTTTAAGATTTCAGCAATGGGAGTACCTTCCACCAAAATTTTCACTGGCCATTATAAAAGTCTTGATGAATCGCCACTATGCTAATATGGTTAAAACTGATAATCAACAATATGAAAGTAGTAATATTATTGAAGTCATGATTGCAGCTATTTCCGAATATAAATAACCAATAATGGTTAGCAACCTGAAAGTAGCAATTTTATTTTCGATTGTACTATATTGGCAAAATGAAATCATACCCTCTCTACTAGTTTGTTTTAAACTAATTCTAGCTTTCGTGTGTTAGTAAAGTCCCCCATCTATAAGTGACTTTGATGAGCATAGAACTAATTTTGGCTTCCTTGAATTGGTGATTGATACATGTGTTAGCAAACTTGGATAGCTATAAAACTAATTTCAGCTTTTATGAGCAAGAGAGCATCTCATGTGTTAGCAAACTCTAGTGCACAAGGAACTAATTTTGGGTTCCATTACTTCGGTGACTACTACTTGTCCTAGCAAAATCTAATGACTATCAAACTAATTTTGGCTTTCATAGTTAAAAGCGTGCAAATAAAGTCCAAAATTATCAATTAATTAGTGTGAAACTAACTCTAGCTTTCATGCATTGGGGAGCATCACTAATATTAGCAAATTTTGGTAAGTGCTAAACAAATTTTGGTTGTGATGATCTGATGATTCCTACTTGTCTTTACAATTATCTAATGCACATAAAATAGATTTGGATTTCAAATCAACTTTATTATCTATTTTAGCTTTTCTTTTGTATAAAAAAGGACTAGGTCATTCTCAAATAAACTTTATTATTGGTTTTAACTTTTATGAGTTGTTAAGTGCCACTTGTATAACTAACCTATGATGATCCAACAAATTTTAGCTTTCTTGATGTCATAACCATAACTCGTCCTAGCAAGCAATTATCGCCAACAAAATTGTTTTATCTTTCATAGCTAATTGACTACTAGTTGTTAATGCAATGTGCATAAAGACAAATAGCTAAAATGTTCCACGGTTGTGCACTTTTCTAGACCGCAACTCCCACTAACCTATTATAACTTGGCATTCCATTCCACTACCTTTCTATTGCAAGCCCTATTGCTAAACTTATATAAAAACCAAAACCATAACACCCCTACCACACTTGTTACTGTTCCACCCGTCATTACTCTATCCAACCACAAAGAGGTGAATTGCTTCCCAGAGCCCACCCTCTTCCAATTCAAAGCACCACCATCCTCCAACTCTGCCATCCCTATAATCAACCTCCAAGGCCTTAATGACCCATTGGCTAAAGCTGACATCATAGAAGCTATAGAAAATGCTTATGTCGATTGGGGCCTTTTCCTTATTGTCAACCATGGCATCATAGATGCTCGAAGCTGCCAAGGCTTTCTTCACCCTCCCATTGAAAGAGAAAATAAAGTATATGGCAAAGGATTGCACAACCCTCGTGAACTACACTGTGTAGCCTGACCATAGCCGTCCAGAAGTTCTTCGCCACCAAGGCCGCCCCACCAATGATGAGATCATCCACCTCTAGCGCTCGGAACCCCCCAACTATAGGGATGCAGGCAAAGCATTCTTGGAGGCAACCTGGCAACTGGCTATAAGGTTGGAAAGGGTATTTTTGAAAAGTTAGGTAGAAACAAAGAGCAGGTAGAATGTATGATAAGAGAAGGGTTCCATTACATTTTATGCAACTATTACCCATCATGCCCCCAGCTCCACCTGGCACTTTTAATGGTTCCCCACACAGATCAATTCCTCATCGTAGTCCTCATGGGTAATAATGTTGATGGTCCACAACTAACGTATGAGGGTAAGTGGATCACCATTCCACATGTACCTGCCACCCTAGTGATATTCCTAGGTAAGTCAATAGAGAGGGCAAGTGAAGGGAGGTATAAGGCTGTATCAAGAACTATAAATATAATAAAAAAATTTAAAAAAATTTTAATGAGATTATGAAATCAGAAACATGAAATCAGCTGACGTCTTTTCAATAAAAGAGATTTGAAATATAAGACCTCAGGCTCAGAGTGAAACTTTGTATCAAGAATTCCCACCAAATATAAATGATTTCAAAAGCTCGGAATTGAAAGAATTAGCCGAAAATTTAAAAAATTTGTGTACTCCTTTCCTTCCACAATTTTGACCAAATCACTGCTGCCAATATATCCCAAGACCTTTTCTCTTTGGAATTAATCTTTTGACTCTCCATAAACCTCAGAATGAAGAGAGGGGCACGAGCATGAACCCTCCCTTTGATCCATATTCAAGAATACTCCCAAAGCTGTTTAGAATAAGAACAGTGGAATAAATGAAAGCCAATCTCTTCAGCATTATAATAAAGAGCACACGAAGGTAAAGGCCATGATCTCTTATTGAGACTCCCAGTTCTAAGGAAGCGAGCCACAAGAAAACCTTGATCTTCTCATGAATGCACATCCAAAACAAAACAGAATGACAAAGCAATCTAGTGTACATTATAGTACATAGCAATTCTGACAAAGCATTGCCTGAAGAAATTGAACTACATATACGACTCTTATACGCTGAGACACGGGGCAGGGACCCACAAACACAAAGTAATATGCTAAAGTCTGCAAGCTGCAAACTGATTTGACGAGCTAATGGGGCACATGATTACATCTGAAGAAATGCACATATTGTTACAAGACAACTGCAGGCAGGTTGGCGGTTATTATTGGAGTCTACAATGCGGATGTCAAATAATACAACTTATACAGTTGTTTCCACGGTTATATCTGCAGAGCCGAAAACAGCTTTGAATGGGTCCACGAGTTGTGGACAAAAAGCAATTACCCTTATGCCTGCAGGAAGCCATTATTGTTGAGGTATGATATCACTTGGTCGGCCATGGCTACTGGAGAAGGGCACTCCCCAGCTTTTGCTTCTATTACTATCTGAAAGAAGGGCACTATAACTTCAGTGCTACCTACATCAATAGACAAGCTATACTGGTGCAATAAAGGCAAATATAAGCATCACACTAATAAGAAAGTGGACGGGGGATATTTAAGACATGCATCTGGAAAGATATTTTACACTCCAACTAGTGTAGGGAACATCCTATGTACATGAGAGGACACATAGATGGCCATAATAAATGCACCTCCATTTTGTCTGGTGGAAAGCATGGATTTCTGCAATCCCCCCATAGTGTTGTAGGTTTTTTCTATTACATAATTTGATAAACAGACCCATCTTTGGCCGGTTCTCTCCTTTACCAGCAACAATGAACCTAGAGGAATCGTCTCAAATCCCAGCGGGATGTCCTGTGGGAAACTAGCATGCGGTACCGTCTTGAGTTTCGGGACCAGACTGTTACGTCATTTTTCCAACATCCCGATCCGCAAATCTTGGGATATCCTTTGTCCCATGTGTCAGGATAGGCCAGGATGGCAGTATCTCCCATTCCATGGGCAAACCGGAACAGCCCCGACCCACAGGATTTAAAACCTTGCCTAGAGGGTGCATTGATTATACCTATTGAGTGTGTGGAGGGAGAAGTGTAGCCAGTCGCCCATGCCAAGAAAATTATGTTACACTTGATAAACCAAAATGGATAACTGATTGTTCTGGATATGCAGCGAATACCAGAGGGATCTAATCATGGACTTATATTTTCAAAGGACAAAAAAGAAGAATGGCTGGAGCAGTAGAATGAAAAAAAAAAGCGCACACATGTAAATGACTAGCAATGAAATGAAATACAAATACTTGATGTTGATGCAGTAAGGGAAGGTTCATTAATTTGTTACCATCTTCAGGTTGAAGATACTAATGCCTGCAGATCCATCTTAAGAAGTCTATGGACAAGCCACCATGTAAAACTCTTCATGTGTGTGTGACTACAAGTAAACTTTCTAATATATACTTCATTAGCTATCCTTTCCAAAGTTACTTTAGGAAATTACTAATGTGCATTATTTTAAAGAAATTGTTAATCATATTTAGATGTTAAAGATAAATGTTGGTGATCAGTTGTTTGTGCTAATCAAATATGCTAGCCGAGTCCTTACAAAATAACTTATGGGGCATTAACAATTAAAAACCACTGTTCAATTAAGTTTGCTAATATTGATTATCTGATGATTTCATTAATGTCCATTTAAATTTAAGACTCAATAGTTCACATGGTTTCGTTATATGCACAAAACATCCCAAATCCCAAAAGTATCTTGTCTTTGATCATTGATCTATTTCAAATTGTAGCAACATGATCAACCACCAACTACCAATTATACTTCAATGTCTCCAGACTATCATAATAAATATATTTCTCCTTGGCAATTAATTTATTAACCCAATGCTGAATTTTCTGTATGCATGGCAGAGGGAAAATTTCTTAAGCAATGATGCTGCAAAGAGCTGAAATTCTTTATCTTGAATTCTATTTGTTAGATACCATTGTCTTGGCACTAATGGAACCAAACTCCTTGTAGACCTTGAGGAATTCAGATGTTTCCAATAATGAGTCCGTGTAAGTTATGCATATATATAATGTTGAAAGAAAATTTTCCTTGCAAATCATAAAAGCTCATCATGACTCACCTCACAGTCCAAGGGTGGCTCATAAGGATCATCTATTCCAGTAAAACCTGCAGTTTCACAAAATAAACTTCAAACACTGATGCAAATCAGGCAAATAGGCTGTTTCTTTGAAGCCATGCTTGCTATGTTTCCATAACAAAATAAAAGGCAATATACAACTTATCAAGAATCACTTACAAGACCCCAGATCAATAACCTAATCAATTTCTGATGTGTACCTTTGATCTTTCCTGCGCGTGCAAGTTTGTACAAGCCTTTTGGATCCCTTGCTTCACAAACTTCTAGTGGAATATTCATGAATACCTGAATAACTTTTACTTTTTCATAAATCATTTATGCTAGCAGGAATAATCAATAATTTGGATGTTTAATAATGTTATAACAGAAGCATTTACCTCAATAAATGTAGAATCTGGCAGTAGAGCACGGCAAGCATCACGATCTCTTCTGTATGGAGATATCAAGCTAGCTATGCATATAACACCAGCATCTGCAAAGAGCTTTGCTAATTCCCCTATAAAAGATTGTGGGGGAACTTAGAAATGATTGTACAAAAATAATATTTCTGCATTAATTTCCCAAAGTGCACTGCTCACTTAGAAAGCACACCAAGTATTTAAGAAACACAACTAGAGAAGAGATCCTAGAAATAGATCACAAACATGGGTCTCTAAGAGCAACTGGCTAAAAACTTAAATTTCCAATACATTTATTAACAAGAAACTCTTTATGTTTGTACCAAGAAAAAACATACAAACATTTCCAAAAACACTTACCAACTCTGCGTATATTTTCTGCACGGTCTTCTGCTTTGAAACTAAGATCTCGATTTAGTCCATGTCTAATATTGTCACCATCAAGGACATATGTCAGGTACTCTCTGCTGTACAACTCACGACTCAGTGCACATGCCAATGTGCTTTTGCCTAAAGCATGGATGCATAATTAAATATAAGAGAAATTGGAAAAAGGATTTTTTTTCCTTTGTCAGCTTAATTACAACATACATTTCCAATTGCAAAAAATAAGCAGAAATGACCAAAGACAATCAATGACTCTGCAGGTAGTGGCTACAAAGACACCCATTGACAGAAACTTGATCAAGAAAATTGGATCAACTAGGAATCACCATTATATGTCCTTCCAGATATGATCCAATAAGCAAACATCTAACTTACAAAACTAATCATTATTTTGCAAAAAAAAAAAAAAAAGAAAGAAAGAGTTCTTGAAAAACTAATTGTGATTAAGCTAGAGTTTTTGTCTAAAACCACATCCCAGTGCAAAATATCACAGACATTTAAAAAATGTTTGTGGTATCCTGAAACTCTTGATTACATATCAATGGCCTCTTTGATCCCACCTACAACTCCCTTTTTTTGCCTCCTCTTGCAGCTGAATCAAAGGTCTTAAGATATATTTCCTACACATTTACAGAATCATGAAGATAGGGTAGCAAGGAATTTAAGCACCCCTTGTATGTCACATATATCTGACCAGAAGAAGAGTTCACATAAAGAAACAAAGGACAAGAGTCAATCATGTTTCACAAATCAATATAACCATTCCTACCATAACTAATGATGGAAAAACACCATTTCTCTTATTGTGTGGGTCCTTCAAATCTCTTTCAAAGTATTCCCGGCTATCAGACCAACCTTTAACATTAGAAGCCCATTAGAACCAATTTTTGAATAATTTTGTCTAGTTCAATGAGAATTCCTAAAGTGGATCCCATTAATTCAGACAAGACTTGATAGTTATACTATAGTCATCTTTAAGCAATGCACAACCAATTGAACTTGAAACATCTGACAGAAACAGTACTAGCATGGTAGTATTGAAGGTTAGTAGGGTACACTCAGATTTTGCTAGTGTAAGCAAAAGCACATAGTATGTTCTAGATCAAGGGTAATGCAGGATCTTCATTAATACTACATGCTTAAAGGGGGAGCTATACATGTGATTTGGTGGGAGAGAAAATCCAAAATTTTTCAAGTCACAGCTAAACTCAGGATAATATGGATGTTGCTAGTGAATAGTAAAATGTGAAAGAATCTGATAGCATTGTAGCTAGCAGGATAAGAATTAAGGAATGACTGAAGTAAAGTTTCTGATAATGTCATGCCCTCATAGATATTAAGTTTAATCACTTTCTTTAGACATAAGCAACAGCAATTCTATGTTGTTACACTTTTCCAGTTTCATCCTGATCTGCTTTCAGTGATGCTCACTCTCATTAAAATGTATCTAAGATTCTAAAGTGTACTCACAATACTCTATTACCATGTTAAATAATAAAAGGTTCATTTTTGCCAAGTACACAATGCTAAAGAAAAATTGATATGAAACAGAACTCCAGAATATTTGATATTGAGGTTTCTCTGCTCTGTGTCCAGCATATGAAGGAGCATATTATGTACATACTTTTGAACAGATATGAATTAACTTTACAGGGTGTGAGAAAACCATTAAAAGAAAGAACAGAATTGGTTATCCATCTTTTATTCAATAAAAAAAGAGAAGTAGGGAAAAGCATTTTCCATCAAAAATATATAATTATGACCTTCTTATCTAAGGATAATCATTCAACAAATTATCTCATTTATAGAAGTGCTACTCGAATTTAGTTAGAAAATGGATTTTCTTTAAAAAACGAAAAGTAAAAAGTCTTTCTTCAAACAACGTATCAACCTTTGGAGAAGTTTTGATAAAACTACTTTCTGATAGCTGGACTGTAAAACAAGTTAGGAAAACCTTTATTTTTGAGGTCAAACATCCATAAATATCAAATTAGTATTAGCCACTCTTACTCGTATATAGCATACAAATTAGTAGGATGCAATTCAGTTGATACATGGTGGACACATGAAAGAACTGTTAGTGCTTGGTAGATCAAACTATTTGATCATTTTTTACTTAGATTAGATTTCAATAGTGGTGTCATTTGTTGATAATTTGTGCTTGAAGATGTTAGCATTGTCTGAAAATTGCCTTATACCGATGTTCATGAACAATTGGAGTATTTCTGAGGGTTTATGGAATGTGAAACTTAGGGGGCAAAAAGGATTTTAGGATATGAGGTCTCTTAACTAGACAAGCTAACAAATCTAAAATTAGAATATAGTTAGGAGTAGTAAACATATCTTAATTGTTCCAAATTCTTTCTTTCTGGTGGAAAAGTGTTTAAAATTCACAGGATTATGTGTCTTCTCATGCTTTAATTTGCTGCTACTCGACATAACACAGAGCAACAGTATTCTGTCCCGGGCATGAAAAGCATATGCACAATATGAAGTACTCCAAACCTTGTAATAAAAGTAATTCAGTCTTATAGTAAATCAAGTCAAAAAGATCAACATCACCATCCTCATATCTGGTGCAGTAGCTGTTCTTGCTGAATGGTTTGTACTCTCATGCACAAATAATTGGTATAAACACAGCATTACTCTTATAAGATAAGTTCAATAAAGAATTGTCTGACCATCAAGAAAGTAAAGAAGCATGGCATGTCTATAGTTTATCTGTGTTGACTTTTTTCCTCCTATTTCATCAGTTGTTTTTTTAACTCATTATCAGGTAGAAATGACAATAACAGACATGAACCCTGACAGGAGCAATTTTTGCATAAACATGTAAAATAGATGGTAAAAAATGTAGTAAATAGTTTCACATTTGAGGACTGAAACTCAATATCACCAAGCAAACAACTTTATCTGACATGAATATGATTGAAAAACCAACAATTAATGCCATTAAAAAACACTATGTAACACATATGGTGCTAACAAGAGAGTCATCAATCTGAGCCATCTACTTCACAAGAATAAGAACTGGATCTAACTCCAATTTTCAAACAAGCAGCATACCAAATTACAGTACGGCCTAGGTTAGGTAGCCCAATGGAATCCTAGAGAGGGTAAACCATGAAAGAGCTGATTTAAAAGATTTGAATAATTACATGTAATATAATGGATACAAAAAAAAATATTATTAAAAAAATACATGTAAGAAATTGAGATTTAAGGTGCATCATAGCCAGAGACAAGATGCACAGAAACAAGAAGACAGCAATAGTGCAAATTTAGCTCGAGCTCATCAACAAATCAAGAGGTAACTAGAAACTTTTGTCAACAAACCTGAACCGCTGAGACCTGTGATCCATATGACACATCCCTTCTGCTTGAGCAACTTCTGCCTTTCGAGCTTCCCAACTAGACATTCATGCCATACAATGTTTGTCGAATTCCCAACAGTGGACATCACAAGATTCCTTTTCCCTTGATCCATCAAGAACAAAAAGCTTGAAGTTCAATGTGAAAATACAAACTCGTCAAAAATGACCATGAAAAGTGGTCAAGATTCTAAAAATATTCAAACTCCTTTACTTCCTGTCATGATTTAGTTCACATAATTGACTACAAACTACACCAGTAGTCATTCTCTTAATCTTTATCTTTTCTGCTGTCTCGTACTTGCAAACCTCTAGACTACTTGGCCTGCATCCCCATCTGCCCTAATAAATTATTTGGTTCGGTGAAAGATACCAGAGCAAGTATAATGGAAAAGTATCAAAAGAAAGACATCTTTAAACCCTTTTGATTACCATCCCCTGTGTCGAGGCCCCACCAACCCATAAATATTGTCCCAATTCCTTGCATGAGGCAAAAAGAGCCATCAAGAGCCCCCCAGACCAGCCAAAGAGTTTTTGGCCACATCCACACAGCCCTCAAAGCTCGAACAGCATCCCCCCAAGAATTCAAGCCAATTCAAATAAAAAAAATTGACAAATTTAACCAAATGCACAGTAATTCTACCAATCCACTCATAATCACAAACAAAATGAAAGAGACTGGAAGCTGACACAAATTTCAGAAACCGCTAACGATTATTGAAGGACGAAACATCAAGAACCAATCTTTCATCATTCCCAGCCCAATTGAAACGTAAAACTCCGCGAAACTTAACTAAACGCAGCACTATTTCTAACAAACCAGCACTCAAAAATCACAAACTGGAGATTTTAATGAAAAAGTTCGCAAACTATTGACAATTCTTGGAGGGAAAAGTGGACAAGATACCTGAGACAGAACCATTGGAGGCTTCGGCGGAGGCGATCTCGACGGTCTCTTTGCCCACGGCGAGGATCGGGGGTAGGGGGAGGGGGCATGGTCGGGCGGCGACCAACCCCATGCTCCGCCGCCACGGGCCGACGATGTCCACGGGAGCGGAGAGCCCCGGTCCGGTCGTTGGAGGCGGCGGCCGTAGGACGGCCGGAATGGCGAGGGAGGGCATCTCCTCACCGGTCGCCGGCAAGCGCGGGAGGACAAGGCGGCGCCTTCGCCGCGGTCTGCGGCGGCTATAAATGGGAGCCTAGGCGGAGCGCATTATGCGGCTTTCCTTCCGATTTTTATGAGTATTTCTTTATCTTGGTTTAGATTGGGTTTTGCTTTTAAAAACAAATTGACGAACTAATAGGAGACGATGACACGAATCCAACGCAATGGCCTGGGAGAACGGCAAATGGCGGGAGAGCCATTTATGGAGAGAGCAACGGCTACGTGGTGGCGTTGGGTGGTGAGTCCAGAATGGGGGAGAGAGTGGGAGTAGCGATGGAGTGCAGTGGTAGATGTGACGTGTGGCTGTTTTTTTTTATACATAAGAGCACATTGCATAGAAAATTTCAGAAAAAAATGGATGTGGTTTTTTTTTTTTTTTTTTCAGGGGAGGGGGGAAGATCCAGCTATGATTCCTGGGACGGGAGGAAGATATTATAATATTTGATATCTAATAGAGGATAAACACTAAATGTTATGATCCCACAAAGACAGCACTAGTGAATGTATAGTGATGGGTGTAGGTGAGGATGGTGTGGGGTGCATCAGTCGGCCAAGCCCACACCATTAAAGTTTCTTTGTTTCTTGGCATCCGTCGATGGGCAATGCCGAGTTAATTTAGATATTTGGCATGTTTAGGGTTCATTTGGTTTGCGAAAAAAGAAGAAAGAAAAATGTGGTCAACGAAAAAGTAAAGAGATACCTTTTATTTGATTGAAATTTTCAAAAAAAAAAGATGGAAAAGTTGGATTTTTATGGAAATATGATTTCCACGTTTCATGAAAAAGTCTTTCCAATAATAAAAATGAAAAAGTTATTTTTTCATAAACCGGAAATCGAAACATTTTTATTTTTTTCGAAAAAGGCCCTTTAGCTATTCTTATTTGATTCAACGCATTAAAGACATAATTTTTATTAAGAGTATAATAGGAATTACACATAACTTTCCTAAAAAAAAGGATAGTCAACCAAACATAAGCCCTTTAAAATCTATCACTTTTTCATGGTCAACCAAACATGCCAAAAGTATTTCCTTAGGCATCCTCTTTTCAGAAATCAATTTTTCATGAATCATATTTTTTTGAGAAAAAAAATGCTTTTCGCGAACCAAACGAACTCTTAGACTTTTTTTGATACAAGCTCAAAATTATTGTCTGCAACTTATCTTGAGAATGGCATAAAAAGAAGTAGAATTTGATGGGCCCTCATCACTGTGTTGGTGGGTTAGCTTTTCTATTTAGTTTTGTATTTGTAACACTTTGGAGAAGATAACGGAAGAAAGAAAATGTGGTTAAGGTACCTCAGGAGGACACATGACATCCTGTCCGGAAGGCCCACAAGTGCGCATTTTTCACTATATACTTTTTGGAAGAAGACAGTTTTTCAAGGTTTTTCTTATAAACTTTGTCCTTATATCATTTTTGTTTTCTTCGGAGGTGGAGGTGGGGATGGATTCAATTTGTCATCATATCAATGAAAGGGAATCGATGTCGTTTTAAGAGAAAAAAAACCGGAGTAAGAAGCAGCTTAAAAGCTGCCGTCGGTGGCAGCTTTGTGTAATACCCAAGAGCATGGTTGTAGCATAACTTTGTTTCAATTGCACATCTCTCTCTATATTAGTTTGCACATTAACCTTACGTGCACTATGTACATAATGTGATGGTAACATTTTGCCATGCATGTAAGAAAAATTGCACACTTTTATAGAGCGCTTTGAGCAGTTGCAAAAATAAGTCTAGCCATCCAATTAAAATAGGAGGGCAAAAAGTATATTTATTTCAGTGTATAAATTAATATGATTTATTTCAGAGTTCCATATGTTTGTTGTACACATTAACCTTCGTGAACGACATCTACAGTTCAATTGATGTTTTGCAATTTGGCAAGTTTCTATTTGCAATATTTGAAAACTTGTATGACACCAAAATTAAAAGGAGCAAAATCGGGCATAATTGAATATCTGTGAAAACATGGAGATCATCTATGAAGGTTAGCATACAAAGTTGGGATGTAAAAATTCAAAATAATTGTTACTAATTTATGTAATATAATATATAATTGTGTAATTTCAGTTTCAGTTGCATATCTAACCTTCTTTTATTGGCTAACAATTGCTATAAAAATACTCAATTTTTATATAAGTTTATGTAGCCTTTAAAAAACTGCATAGATTTTCTATTGGAATTAATGAGTATAGCTAGTATAGTTTGATGTGCAATCAAAACAAACCTAATGCATAGCTTGTAGATAAAGATCTACAATATCTACATAACTGTATACATTAACTATGAAGGTTCTTGGCAATATCTTTATCTCAACCCTATATCAAGCCACATATCCAAGATCTATAATTCTAAGAATTTCAAATTTTTAAATTATAAATTCTGAATTCTGAATTCTAAATTCTAAATTTTAAATTTCGAATAAAATAAATATAGGATTGATCTTAAGGATCCATTTGTTATTTCTTTCTATCTTTGTATTATCCTTGTTGTAGTCTCTTGTACATTCTTAACTATAACTATACATGATGATTATCTCATGAGAAAGGTTAGAAAAAGTTCTCCACAATATTTTTTTCCACATATTCTTTTTTCCTACATGGTATCAGAGCCTTCAACCTTTGTTATCTCTAGGGCGTCCTCTAGAGTTGGGCACTGGGCCGGGCCGCCCACGGCCCGGCACAAAGCGGGCCGTGCCTGGCACGGCCCGCTAGCTACAGTGCCGGGCCGTGCCTGGCACGGCCCATTTGAGAGGGCCGTGCTGGGTCACAGGGTACTGGACCGCGGGCCGAGCCCGGCACGGCCCGCTTCGGGCCTGGGCCGGCACGGCCCGCTCTAGGCCCGCGGGCCAAGCACGGCACGGCCCGCGGGCCAGCCCGGCACGGCCCATAAGGGCCTGGGCCGGGCTGGCTTGCGGGCCTGGCACGGTCCGGGCCTGGGGACGAGGCGGAGGAGGTGGGGGTATTTGGGGACGAGGGAGGTGAGGAGGTCGTCGGGGAAGCCGAAGTCGCGCTTGACGTTGAGGAGCTTCTCGGCGGGGATGACCCTGTCCCTGGACATCATGAGGAGCTTGCAGAGCTTGGCGAGGACGAGGGGCTCCTGGTGGGTGCGGAGGGAGGCTTCGAGGGCGAGGAAGGAGCGGAGGCGGGGGGAGGGGCGGAGGAAGGGGACGGGCTCGGTCTTGGGCTTGATGCGGTCGGGGTAGAGGTCGAAGAGGTTGGGGTAGCGGGAGAGGAAGGTCTTCACCTTGACGGGGAGGTGGAGGCGTTCGCGGCGCTTCTCGAGGTAGCGGAGCGGGATGGCGTGGCCGGGCTCGTTGAGGACCTCGCGGACGACGCGGGCGCAGAGGTGCCACCGCTTGTCGCGCTCGATGGCGGAGTCGAGGAGGCGGTCCTTGCGCCAGGCTACCTTGAGGCTGGAGATGGAGCCGATCTGGATGAGGAGGAAGACGGGCCATGGGGAACGGAGACGAGCATTTGGTTTAGTAGGGTTTAGGGTTTGCAGGGGGATGGAGAAGGGGAATCGCGCGAACAAAGGCATGGTCATGGTGGGATGGACCACCGAGGTGGTGGTGGCGGCATTACTCACCTCTCCATAAGGGCCCATAAGGGCCTGGGCCCCCCTCTCCAGACGGGCCGTGCCTGGCACGGCCCGTTTGCACCCGTTGCGGGCCGTGCCTGGCACGGCCCGTCTCGTGCCGGGCCCGGCCCGGCCCGCCAATAGACGGGCCTGGGGCCGGGCCGGGCTGGCGTTCCGTGCTGGACGGGCCGTGCCGGCCCGTCACGGCCCGCTTCATAAGCAGGCCGGGCCAGGCACGGCCCGTTTAGTCCTCGGGCCCGGTGGGCCTACACCTACCACTCTACCTGTCTTCAGTTGCTATTCAACTTAATAGGGATAATTTTATTACCTGGAAGGCAGGTATCCAATCTCTCTTAACAACCAACTATGGAATCTTATTGATGGCACGATCTCACCTCCATCTCCAACGATTGTCATAACTTTAGATGATGAAAGGATAGAGAAGCCAATCTCTAATCCAACCTATAAGTCATAGATACTCTCTGATCAAATCGCTCTAGCGTGGCTCCTCAACAACATATCCTATGCGATAATGGTTCATGTCGTCAGATCACCATATGCCCAAGATATTTGGCTTGCTCTTGAGCGACTTAATGACATCCAGAGTGAAGCATGTTACAGTACTCTTATAACGGATTTTTATGCTCATAACAGGGGCTCGCTCTCTATAGCGAATTATTTGCAAGAGGAAAAAAAAAATATTTGACAACTTGGCTATCATTAATAGACCAGTATTGCCTGGCCATTTATGCCATCAAATCTTGCTCGGCCTTGGTCTAGAGTACAAACACCTTGTCTTCATACTCCTTACCACGAAGATTGCCACTACTTTTGAAGAACTACATAGCATTCTTCTCCAACATAATACCCAACTGAAACTCCAAACTTTCATAACTCATTTAGCTATGGGTGGGATTCCACCCACTGCAAATTATGTGTAAAAAGGCAGCCAACGAGGTCTGCCATAACGACCCCAGCAGCCAATGCGTAATTTCTTAAATGATGAAGCAACTATTTTTTCTCCTTAGGAATCTTACCACCAGAAGGGTTGTGACTTAAAACCTCCAAATACTACTAATGCCCGAAATCAAAATAAGATACATTGTCAAGTTTGCCACAAATATAGGCATGCGGTCTTGATGTGTTACCATTGCTTTGATCAATCTTATCAAGCAGAAGTTATTTCTCCACAAGCAAATATTGTTGTTGTGAATGATTCAACATGGTACACATACACATGTGCCTCTTATTACATGACTTTAGATATGCTTAATCTTCATCTTATCTGTGACTATGGTGGTTCTGACTAGGTTACCATAGAAAATGGTTCAGGTTTGGTTATAAAAATTATTGGTCACTCTCTTTTACATACTTCTACTCATCTTTTTCAACTTAAGAATATTTTACATGTTCCTCAAATCACCAAAAATCTTTTATCTATATCTCAATTTACATGTTATAATTTCAATTATTTTGAGTTTTACTATGACCATTTTTGTGGGAAGGACCTCACCTCCGCTCAAACCTTCCTCAAGGGCATGCTTTAAGAAAAAAGTTTATTGTTTCTAATCTAGAAGTGTCATAAAGAAGGCTTCTATTGCATATGTTGCATCAACTAGTGTTTCTCAATTTCTTTGGTATCAACGTCTTGGCCATGTTTCTATACCCCTTGTTTCTAGAATTCTTAAATCATGTTTGAATTTTCATAACAATAATAAAGTTTCAATTTGCTTATCAATTAAGTAAGAATCACTCTTTATCCTTTTCACACTCTCACTCTAGATCTTCTTCTTCTCTTGAACTTGTGTATACTGATATTTTGGAGCCTTCTCTTGTTACATCGCATTTTGGGTATCAGTAATATATACATTTTTTAGATGATTATAGTCGTTTCTCCTGATATTATCCATTGAAAAATTGTTCTGATATTTATCATGTCTTTCATATTTTTCGGTTGCATATTGAAAATATTTTACATTGTAAAATTCAATATCTCCAAACTAATTGTGTTCGTGAGTTTCAGTCGCAACCGTTTCAACAAGAACTAAATGATCATAGAATTGGTCAACACTTCTCATGCCCGCACACCTCCTAACAAAATGGGCCTATAGAGTGCAAACATCGCTACATTATAGAAGTAGGCCTTGCTCTTCTTGTCCAAGCTAACCTTTCTTCTAAATTTTGGGATACAGCCTTTGAAATGGCTAATTTTCTCATTAATCATTTACCCACATGTGCATTCCATTTTTCTTCACCTTGGAAAAAATTATTTAATAAAAAACTAGCTTATAATTTTCTTCATTTTTTGGCTCCTTATGTTTCCTCTGTCTTCATTCCTATAACAAAAAATAAATTAGAATATGGTTCTTTTCCATGTGCCTTTCTTAGTTATCCTACAAGTTTTCATGGGTACCGGTGTTATCATCCTTTTTTTAGGTGCATTTTCATATCTCGTGATTTTTTTTTTGATGAGATAGTGTTTCTTTATGAACAGAACTCTTCTAATGACACTTCTAAGTCAACTAGTAGCCCTTATAATGCCTCTTCTTTACCATGGCTTACACTTGAGCCCAATGATCAGTTAACATCAACCCACACTGATCCACCTGTATCTTTAGCCCCAAGTCCTCAAACTCGACCCAATTCTTTACAAATATACGACATTGATCCAACCATGACATATGACCAACATTCTATAGCTTTTGTTGAACCAATTACTCCTAAATCGATGACTTTTTCTTTTCACATTGGTGGTCATCATATGGTCACATGCTCCAAGGATGGTATGCTTAAGCCACGTCACTTTATCACAAAATATCCCTTGGTATTTGTGGCTTCCACTATTCCTGCCGAGCCCACCAACTTCACTTAAGCTCAATGTGATCATCAATAGATGAAGCGATGGCAGATGAGTACAATGCCTTGCTCTCTAATAGTACTTGGCTTTTAGTTCCACCCTCTCCTTCACAGGATGTTATAGGCTGTAAATGGGTGTTAAAAATCAGAAGGTGATCTAATAGCTCTATCAAGCACTATAAAGTCTACTTGGTTGCTAAAGGCTTCAATCAACAAGAGAATATTAATTATAATGAGACATTTAGCCCAGTTATCAAGCGTGTCACAATTCATATTGTTCTTTCTCTTGCAGTTTTTGAAAGTTGGGGCATTTGGCAATTGGATGTCAAAAATGCATTCCTTCATGGACATCTCATCGAGGATGTTTATATGAAACAACCTCTTGGTTTTACTAACCCGAACCATCCCACTTATCTTTGCAAGCTACAGCGTTATGGTCTTAGACAGGCACCATGTGCTTGGTTTCGACAATTGAATTCTTACTTACATACTCTTAGCTTTCATGGGTCTTAGGCAGATGTCTCACTTTTTATCAAGCGCACCAAAGAACATATGACACTTCTTCTAGTTTATGTTGATGATATTATTCTTACTAGCTCTCTTACTACTCTATTGGATGACCTTATTGCTTCTTTACAAACTGAATTTGCCATGAAGAATCTAGGCCCTCTTTAGTATATTTTAGGCATTGACGCTAAGACTACTACTTTTGGCCTTCATCTAACCTAATCAAAATATATTTCTGATGTTCTTCTCAAAACTAATATGGATGGTTCTAAGCCTATCTCAACACCTATATCTACTAAGTCCCAACTTTTTTATTCTGATGGTTCGTCACTTTCTAATCCGGCTCAACATCGGAGTATGATGGGTGTGTTTCAGTACCTTACTCTTATACGTCCTAACATTGCCTTTGCAGTCAATGAAGTATGTCAGGTCATGAATAGGCCCACTCCACGCATTGGCTTACAATCAAGTGTATCTTTGCTACTTAAAGAATACTGTCAATTATGGTATTTATTTAACCAAAAGCTCATCCTTTTCTTTTCATGCCTATTCTGACGCCAATTGGGCTAATGATCCTGATGACCGGTGTTCTGTAAGTGGCTTCAATATTTTTCTTGGTCGTAATCTCATATCCTAGAGTGCTAAAAAAAACAACGCACTATGGCATGTTCAAGTACTGAATCCAAATAAAAAGGGCTTGACAATGCTACTGTTGAATTAATTTGGATTCAATCTTTACTACAGAAATTAGGTATCTCACTTTCTCAAGCCCTTATACTTTTGTGTAATAATTTTATCTGACATATATTTTACTACCAATCATGTGTTTCATTCTTGGGGCAAGTATATTGAAATTGATTTTCATTTTGTTCGAGAGCAAATGACTTGTTATCAGTATGTCCAATTCATCTCTTCCAACCACTGATATATTCACTATAGGACTTGTCTCCCAATATTTTCAACAGTTGCATTCCAAGCTATTAGTGGTATCCACCTTAGCTTGTAGGAGAGTATTGGCAGTATCTTCATAGCAGCCCTATATCAAGCCACATATCAAGGATCCATGATTCTAGGGATTATGAATTTTGAATAACATAAATTTAGGATTGATCATAGGGATTCATTTGTTATTTCTTTCTATCTTTGAATCATTCTAGTTGTAATCTCTCATACATTCTCAACTATAAATATACGTACATGATAACTACCTCATGAGAAAGGGTAGAAAAAGTCCTCCACAATATTTTCTTTTCCACATATTCTTCTTTCCTACAAAGGTTAATGTGCAACAGTTGGTGTATAAAGATATGCTAAATACTGAAAAGGATTTCAACTCATATCCTTAGGAAAACCCAAGCTCTAATATAATGCTAATTAACTAAATGACAAGTAGAACTATTCATAGATCAATAAAAGTGAAAGTAAATCAATGATTTTTTTAAAAAAGAAAGTCACTAAAGAGAGAAAGATGCTTAATTAGCATGATTCATCCATGTGGACACAAAGGATATCTATAATAGGCTGGCCAAGCATTTATTTATTTTATTTATTTTTATCCTTGTTGTTAAGAACTTATAATTAATAGACAACTAATCGAAAATGTTAACTTTAAAAGGAGCCATACCTTTCTACAAATAAAGATACCTACCAGCTCTGTAACTATAAAAGTAACAGAAGTTTGCCAACCTCTATTTGTAACCAAAGTCATGACACTTCTCTTGAAAATACACGGGCTTGCATGCACCCATGCGGAGAGGAAAACAGAAAAAATATTACCTTTTCTTTATTTTAACGTAAGAGGATATCCTAACCATCCATCAAAAATTCTCTTAGGTATTACAACATTTTATATGCCAATTATACACGCAAGCACGCACGCGTGCTGTCTGATTTGAAAAACCTAAGCATGTACCTTAATTTGTTTTAAAAACAGATATTATCATGATCATTTTTGCTTATTAACAAGCTCCAAGCAATAATTACAGTTGCAAATAGGTCAAATCAGATGGGACTTGCTTGATTATGGCCCAACCCGATTTCATATAGGGGTCATAATTTAGTCTTAAACCAAACTCGTTAAATGATTAGGTCGGGTTAGGTAGGTCCATTGAAAGAATAAATAGACAGCAGGTCATCCAAGTCAAGTCAGGGTCGAGTATGAATGAATCCAATCCAAAATCTTTGAGTTCGAGTTGGATTGGATTGGGCTTGTAATTCGACTCGGGCATCTAACTATTCTTTTATAACTAAAAAAAATAAATATAAAATTATTAAAAAATTAAACTAAAATGTACCAGCTTAACTTAAATTTTCATTCAAAAAACTTTTAATTTGATCCAAGTAATTAATTTTTTTTTAGTTTACAAACTCTAATATATATATATATATATATATATATATATATTACTTGAGTGCATTGCAATAAAAATCTATCAAAATGAACAATGAGATATGCATATTTAAATATATTTAAGCAAAATTAGTTTAAATGAGAGTTCATTTAATCAACTAAGAAAAATATTTATAGCAAAGACGAAGGAAGTTTATATGATTTGGGTTAAATCTATTTCGGATTGCAATGGACCCATTTTTTATGTATTTGGATGAGTATATGAGCCAAATTGGATTGGGCTGAGTTGAAAATATATGTCCTAAATTCGACCAAAAAATTACATCCGTTCTGACTTTCGAACTCGACCCAACTTTTGTATGGGTCTTCCCATATAATTTAGATCAGGTTTAATAGATTGGGATAAGGTCAGATCATAGGTTGACCCACCTATTTGCAGCTTCAACAGTGACGCACGATGGACACCGACAATGTTGCTACGCTTGATCCTGCAAACAACTCTTTTTCACCGCGTGATTCAAAGCTAACCTTCAAATATTGATGTAAAAACAAAATCAATCCAAACCTAAAAGAATGCCAATTGATCCGACTTGCACTCTTATAATTTTTCTATGGATCCGGAGTGTGTCGTGTGGCAGGAGTACATATATAATACATGAGACGATTAACCAGATTGAGCATTAGTAATATATATACACATAAATATGTATCTAGATATATACATACATATGTATGTATACATATACAAATATATTTTTCTACTAAAAATAAGATGAGATGAGAAAAGACAAACTACGTAGGATGGTTGCGCCATTAGTGGAAGTCTCCACCATCAATAATGCAAGTCTCCATCCTCTATCCACCATGGTCCACCAATCTATCATGTAACAACTACCTTAATTAATAAAATAAATACGTCCCTCTTGGTTCTATATCATTTGTTTATTTAAATTTAAAAAACGTTAGTGTGACAACCACAAGTCACGTATATAGCGCAGCGCACGGATGAGGAAAATGAAAGATCTTGGGTTCCCTACATTTATGAATCCTGTCATGTCCATGACACACTGCAGGCATGTTATAATAATAATGAATGCAATATGGTCCCATCTGGCAAAATTATCAAGCTCATAACAAGCTAGCTTGAGCTTGGATAACACAAAGGAAATTTGGATAAGAAAATCTGGGCTCAAGTTCAACCCAACCTATCATCATCAGATGTGGACTAAATTAAGTTCCACTCGGAATTCAAAAGAAGAAGAAGAAGAAGAAGAAGAATTGTACTGGAGTTTTATCCATGGCACTCTTGGATCGGGTCAGGTGCTTGATGGGCTGGAACAAATTGCCACCCTACTCTTCTTTGTTCCCACCTCTAATAATCCAGGTGGTGTTTGGTGACTCAAATAAAATTAGTAGTTTTAGATTATTGGTGATCCTTAATTGTAGATTTTTGGGATCTTTAATTATTGGAATATATCATACTAAACACATTGATCTTAGATCATAATGGATGAAATTACCCCAATACGAGGATCATCAGTAATTCAGGATTATCATGGTGACTCCATTTAGATCACCAAGAGCCACCTTAATATGTAACACTTTCGACTCTCTCAACAACTTTGACAACCTCACCTCCTTTAAATATCCTCTACAATCCAATATTGAAGCATAAATGAAAGTCTAAGAGCAGCATGAGCGTGCAGGGTTCGTATCTCATTGATCGTGAATACTACAATCTGATTGCAAAGGTATTATTTTATGATGTATATCTTTTCTTGATAATTGTCAATATTGTTGTATATTATTAGAATTAATTGTTATTGTTGTCTTGTTAGCCATGCTACATAAAGAGTAATTAACTTACAATGAATATGAGAAATCAAAAACCCTTTCCATTGCGTCCCTTTTATAAAGCAATATGTTTTTCCATATACGTGGGCTCGTAGATAAGAAAATGTGGAAAATAAAGTCTACAAAACGAGTATGAGTTGATTGCTTGAGTATTGACATATAAATTCAGTATGTCTGATAGGATGGGTATCGATAATTGTTAGTCCGAAAAATATGTGCGCTAAAAGAATTAATCATACTTTGAGTTTCGAATCAATTGATTAAATCAATAACTTACCATTTGATTTTAGTGAGGAGATGAACTTAAAAGATCGAACTCGTCAATAAAAACAAAATCTACATATTTATAGGCCAAGAAAACCCTGTTTTAATATTAGTTAAAGCTATACTAAGTAACTAACAAGAACGAATCAAATAAAAATTCTGAGCTAAGCAATTTTGATCAAACAAAACTTTAAGCGAGTTATATTGTTCATAACATCCTTTCTGCATCTGCTAATGATTTTGAATTTTATAATCAAATAATAAAAGTATTGATTTCTTATGTATTTATATTTCATGCATATTGCAAAAGCATAAATAATGTGACTTCTTGAGACAAAGACAAAGCTGCTATTAACAATAACATAGAACTATTGAAACCTTTTAATTTAATATTATTACTTCTTCTGCAAATAGCTTTCCAAATAAATGCTGGTATAATAAAATAAATTATTATAGATGTTACATGGTATGAAGCATGTTGCGGAAAATGCTTCCTTTAGAGTACTACTTAAGTATATACAGTTGACGACGGTCTACTTTCAAGATACAATAAATCACATTGAAGTTCACTCGAACGAAGAAGAATTAAGGCCGAACCAGAACCGAGCAAACTCAAATGTAGTGAAAATTAATAAAATTAATTAATAAAAAAAATTATTAACTTTTTTTTTTGCTAAGGCGAATGGATCATACCTGATGACTATAGATGCACCCAATAAAATCAAAAAACATAATACTTCGGAGTGCCAGGGGCAACTCTCCATCTCCAGCCCACAGGGTACTATAGGAGTGACTAGTTACATAAGCAGTCACCCAATCTGCAGCCCCATTAGCTTCACGGAACACATGCTTGACCTGAAAAGACCCTTCATCCCTCACTATTGTCCATATATCTCGGAGCAAAGGGTGGACGCAACCGTTGCCCCTTGGGCCCCCCGGATCCAACTGATGACAGTGGCCGAGTTCCCCTCCAGAATGATGGAACTAGCCTATAAGACACACCGGGCGTGACAAAGGCCCGCCCAAGCGGCCCGCAGCTCCGCATCCGGAACTGATATGTTAAAGAGTTGACTGCCCCTACATCCACAACCCTGACAGTCGGATTCCGAAAAACAAAACCCGCACCGCCCCTCGTATCTCTATCTAAGATACATCCGTCAAAATTGACCTGGAAGAAATTCAGAGGTGGGGAGCTCCCAAGTGAAAAACACCGTGCGGGATATTACCCGAAGTAGAAAGGGAACCCCAGGTGTCTCAAACTGTCAAGGTCCCTTCAACAGGTGTGATGAGACTGAGCTCCGCCGCCTGCGCACAGGCACTCTTCATTAACTCTCTTTTATGTCAATTCAATCCTCTCTTATCAAATATTAAGAGTTATATTTGAGTTCACAAACTTAGCACTCAATTTACTCTCATAATTCTCTTCACTGTTTGCATGGTGTTGTTCAAATGGATGGGAACAACAATCATCTTCTCTATTCATAGATATATGAATAAAAAGAGGAGTGCTACGGGATATTCAGGCATCTTTTTATTGGATGCATCCTTTCATCATAAGATCAAATGCATCAAGATGTATGTTGTCATGGGAACGTGTCTCTTCATAAAAAACTAATTTCTCATGAGAATCTTTTGAGGCATTTATTTGCAATATCATGTGAGAAGAGAGATTATTTGGGAAGGCATCTCTTTATGCTTTTCTTTATGATACTGATTGAGAAAGAATTAGTGATGAGTCTATACGATTTTAAAAGCAAAAAAAAGAAATATAGAGAAAGATAAAAACTAAACTTTATCCACTCAACAGTCCAAGCTATTTGGATGTCTAAGATAAGTATTCAAATTTAAGTAGGTATTTATTTAGTTTTATATACAAAATGCATCAATTATGAACATCAAAATTTTGAATTATTCAACCGATAAACCAATAAGAACAAGTAGAAAATGATAACATTGATGAAATTATTAATTTGAAGAGTATGAGATGGCATTTCTGAAGAAAAAGAAGGGAATGTGCAATTGAACTGCAAAGAATGATGCGTTTATGAGGTGAAAAAGCCCCAGATACGGGTTGAATACTGCACATCGTTTGCAGCACGCATGAACAGGAAAAGGACAATATAAAGATTAAAAAGGGAGCTCTTGGGTGTGGCGATCCTTTGTCCATTGGCCAGGCTATCGTGGCCTCCACAGTTTGGGTTTCACTTGCACGCAAAATACCATGCGACCAGGCTATCGTTTGCCCGCTTGCCACCATGCACTCGGTACTTTGGCTGTGGCTTTGTCTACTGAAGGCAGATTACTTTTCTTCCAGGCAATATGGGACTAAACACATTCTCACATGAGTCCTTATAGGGCCGACCTAGAGTGGCCAGGCCCACAACACCTCACGTGTCCAGCACATGAGGAAATGAGGAGGAAGTGGGGAGGAAGACTCTAGCCAGGAGTCCTCTTCCTCCTTAATCCCAATCAAAATCACCTAGAAAATAGGGAGTTTCAAGGCGATCTAAAGACCGATTTTCCATCTATTTAATATCTCATCCTCCTCCTTTGAGATGCGTCAAAGATTAGGAGAAAAATCACCACAAATTCAAACTCTCTTCATGATCCTTCTTCTTGATTCGTTGCGGAGAACCATTAGAATGCCTTGCTGGACCAAGATAAGGCTCCTCCTTCTCCTTCTCTTTCTTCTCTATTGTTTTGGGCCTTATTCGTTGTGATTGGAGCCAGTGAATCGCCGAAACAGGGGTGCCATATTTCAGTATTCATCATCTTTGTTTCGCCGCCACCGACTGCCGATTGGCTGAGGTTGCGGCTGTCGTCAAGTGGGGGGTGGGCCACCATGGCCGCCACCCCCTTGGATCTGCGAGGAGGAAGAGAAGAAGGGGCAGGCCGTTCGTGAAGAGAGGAGACAGCACTACAAGAAACTTGGACATTAGCGACGCTTTTTTTGGCTATTAGCGACGCTTTTAAGCGTCGGTAGAAACCATCCCGACATTTTCCAAAGCATCGGTAAAGCGTCGCCTATACTACAGTGAAAAAAATATTTTTCGACGCTTTTAAAAGCATCGCTAATTTCCGACGTTTTAAAGCATCGCTCTTTACCGACGCTTTAAAGCATCGCAAATTACCATTTGCCAAGAAAATTACCATTTACTATCTGCATCTTCTCCTCCATTCAGAAATACAAACAACCTTCCCGATCAGTACCTTCATTCTATCCGTGTGAAGTGGTTGGGTTTGGCTATATAAACCGTTTTTTTCAGATCCGCCAATGTGGGACTAAAATGAGGTGGTTTTTTGGATTCCGACGATGCTTTTAAGCGTCGTTATTTAACGACACTTTTTGGAAAGTGCTAATTGAGCCGTAGATTGTGAGTGAGCTTACTGATTGATTCAAAAAAAGGCGTCGTTAAAAATGTCGTCAATTACACATTAACTTCGACGACGCTTTTAAGCGTCGTCATTAGCCGACGCTTTTAAAAAGCGTCGGTAAATGTTGACGGGGAAAAATTTTTGCCGACGCTTGGAATAAGCGTCGGCAAATAAGAGTCGGAAGTTTTTTTTTTTGTGTAGTGCAGAGTTTCTCTCTCTTCTCTCCTCTCTTTCTCTCTCCTCTCTCTATTTTCTCTATCTCGTTTATCTCTCTTCCTTATTCCTCTTTTTCTCTCTCTTGGTGTCTTTCTCTCTCTAGTTGTCCTAGATAGGTGGTGACGAGGACTCGGGGGACCGAGTAACGGACTCCTAGTAGACACCGGTAGATGGTCTAGGTTACTAATCCACTATTTTTCTTTTGATAATCGAGTTTTATTCTGTAAAGGAAGAGTTATCTGCACAAGAAGGTCCTGATCGAGATACTCTGCACCCCAGCTCGTAGACCTTAAAGCTGGTCAATGATCATTATGTTAGCCAATCTTTAGTAAAGATAAGAATGCCTATACTTGAATCACCATATATATATATATATATATATATATATATATATATATATATATATATGTATATATATTGGTTTGTATCAGTTTATTTGCATCATAAGATTTGTATCGATTTGGCATGTGACGATATAATTTTATATGATTTACAATACAAATATATTATGTGGTTATTATACCTATCAGATGTTGAGAACATTATTATATAAACTAAAATACTTTAAATTTGAGAGAATTTCATTGTATATATGATAATTAACTTGACAAGTAAATCGGATGGATAAGATATGGTTTGCACTAACCTCATCATAGAATCCATGGACTAACAAATGAAAAGACTCCACGAGCTTATGCATAAGATAGCCTCCACATGCTTACATGTGGAATCTTGATATCGCTCATAAGCTAATGTATGGAAATGGCTACCACAGACTTACGCATAGAATCTTGATAGCGCCCATAGGCTAATACATGTGAATAGCTACCACAGGCTTACGCATAGAATTTTGATAGTGTCCATGTGTTAACGTATAGAGAAAGCTATCACGGGTTATAACGTAGTACGATATCAGTTTTGGACTGAGTCGTGATCTCGGTTAGTCTAAAACTAAAAGTTAATTAATGAGAAACTTGGACTCAAGCTAATGAAAAACGAATAACATGACATAAGAAACTATTGTTGAACAATTGGTTATATTTCAAAAATGTATATATACATATATACATATATATATACACACGATATTCATTTATCTAGTATTATTAATTGATTATTTTTTTATTACTTATGGTATAGTGGTTTGGAATTTTTACTGGGATGGAAAAGCTCATACTCTTCTTTTTTTTTCAGAATTACTGAAGGTATAGTCTCGAATGAGAGGGACGTGGAGTTCGTACAACTAGTCATTAGTTAGTTAGTTATTTCTTTTATTTTGCTAGTACTAATGGGCATCGAAAAATTTGTAATTGAACTAGTTGATGATATAATGTTAGTGGATTGGTTTAATTATAATTGTTAGTATTGTACAAATTTTGTTCATCTTAGACCTAATATATTCTCTATGGCTCTATCCTAGAAAGTATGCGGGCATGTCATGTGTTTAGATTTGGGTGTTGGGTTCGGAGCGTAACATAGATTATTGTTGGTGCGGAGAATTGAAATGGTGGTCAAGATAATGGCAGCCCTCTCGGGGGCGGTTTTTTTGGGTGCTTGGATTTTTATGAAGAAAATCTCTGCCTTATAAATGCCTCGTAATACTTATTTATTTGCTTGTTCTTGGGCAGGCAATTGGAGAAGAAGAAATAGAGCTTTCCTTGCATGCAAACCTTCGGTCACATCTTCTTCCAGCACTGCACCTGATGCCAGCTTGCCTGCAGCCAGGTCCGGTTGGGAGGGATTGGTTAGGGATTTTTTTTTTTTGATTTTTGTTTTATGTTGAGAGAGGCCAAAAAAACTGAACAGTTCATGAAAAGCTTGAAAAAAACTTGATTGGAATCTCATGAATAAATGAATCAAGCTTGAACTAGTAAAAGAAACTTCAAATTAATTTCAAGCCCATGCAACAATTCACCAGCTTGATTAGACTCATATCGATAAACCTTTAATTCATTCATCTATCTTATATATTGTATAAATAATATATTGTTCAATTAATTCTTTGGTAAGTATATTTTAGTGATTGTTGGAATCATTTAAACTTTTTTCTAGCAAGATGATTAGTAAATATTATTATATATACATTTTGTAACATTTTATTAGAAATGAAATAATGAAATGGCTGGGGAGAAATATAGGAGAGGGGGGAGAAAATTCATCAGCATGCACTTGGCAGAAGAAAATTCACATTGGCAAGGGAAAAATCATCTAAACATCTTGCAGCAGAGATGAAAGATTCCTGATTCTATTCCAAATCTTGCCGAATCAAGGATGCAACTTTTGATATCAAAGAGACGATCAGTCATTGCATGGAGTAAGATCTTTCATAGCACTGGAGAAGACGAACTTCTTTTACTTAGAAAAACTCTAAAATTTCTTTCAGTCCAACAAACCCAAGCCATGGCAGCATAGGGCATTAGAACAATAGGTTGCAGGGATCTGGAACAAGTTGTCTATCTCCAAGCAAGGCATATATAAGTCTTCAAAAGAATATTGGGGATGGAGCACACCAACCAAAGCGCACACAGCTTTCCAAATCGAAGAGAAGAAAAGGCAAGTAGAAAATAGATGATCTATGGATTCTTCTACATGTCCACAGAGAAGACAGCCTCCAAGGTTATCTCCGGTCTTTTTTTCTTGGAAAGTCTCTAGTGCTCAATCTCCTCTTCCAGCACAACTATAGAAAATATCTAATTTTGAGTGGGGCACAAAGTTTCCAAAGGAACCTGTTGCTGGAAATTGAACCCGGGGGCGGCCGTTGGCTAAGGAGGAGGAGCTTCGGTGGATTCCGGCGGGCGGCAACCTGACGGCGAGCGGCGTCCTCCGTGGGGTGGGGATCTACAAGAAGCCGGTGGCCGGGGTTTCCGGCGCCGGCCCTCCGATGCTTAAGTTAGAGGGGGCTTAAATTTGGGAGAGAAGAAGAGGAGAAGAGTAGAAGAGCGTTCTGCTGCCCTTTTTCTGAGTCCAACCCCCTCCTTGAGAAGGAGGGATTTTTCTTTATAGGAGAGTCGGATTACCTGTGATGTGATGGGGTAAGGTCGCCGTACGACTCAGCACGTCGCTCAAGTTGGTGCGTAATCAGGTGAATTAATGCTTCGGCGTCGGAAGTGAGGCCGGGATTAGAGAGTTGTCATGGCTGACTGGACACTGCCGAGCCGTCTTGCCGTAGAGGATTGAGGATCCGTAGATAACAGGAGTCATGCGCATTGATTGTTGAGTGAGCCGGAGACACATATTAATTGTTGAGTGAGTCGGGAGTTTGCAGAGATCGTGCGCATTAAATGCTGGGGGCGGTGGCAGGGTATGGCCCCTGACTGGACTTCAGAAGGGTGTACCCGTGGTAGGTGGGCGGTGAGGGCGGACTTCCGAGATCGGGAGCTCTCCGGATCGGATGTTCCGAGGTTGGGCGCCGAGCTCGGCCGCCCGAGGTCGGCCGTTGTCGGTCCTTCGACGGCAGAGTTCTCATGGGCTCGGGGGGGGGACTGCGCTCCCCCAACACTACCTCCCGACTTCCGAGTTCGAGCCGCTTGCGAGCTCGGATGCGGGAAGTAGAACTCTTTATTACGGTAGCTGAGATCGAGGAGAGTTGAACTATGCCAGCGTCCTTACACATCCCGAAGCGTTTATTCGGGGGGTTGCGCCTTTTGGCCCTTCATGGCCGTTTCGTATGGCGAACTTATGATGGGGTCTCAGGACCCGATGGAGCAGCACCTCGATCTTATAGTCAGGGTATCTTTCCTAGACAAGCGTGCTGCGTCGATCCTTGAAGCGGATACGTGGCGTGATCTGGAGGTTCATTGGGGCGATCGCCTTGAGGTCGGGCGTTGGATCAACCGTTCGGGATTTAAAGCCGATCGGGTAGTCCGGGATCGAGGATAGAATTAATTACTCGAGGTCGGACGCATTTAATCTCGTATCGGCCGAGTGGGGATTTGGAAGGCTGTAATTATGTCGGTGCTCCGCGCGCCCCGGGGTTCCTTTACTGAGGGGAGCGGGTGCGGCGCCTGCTCGCCTTTCGAGGTGATCTGGCGCAGCGGATCCATGATGAGACTGCGAGATCCGATGGGACGGCGCCTCGGCTCTGCGCCCGAGGCGTCGGTCCGGAATGGATGCGGTACTTCGGCTTCCGAGGCCGACACGTGGCGTAATCCAGACGGGGAGGTGGGAATTAAACCCGCCGATCTGGGCCGTTGGAGGGGTCTATATAAACCCCCCAAATCTGCCCTACGAGGAGTCTTGTTTGGTTGCCTTCCATTTTCGCTGCTTCCACCTTCATCCTATTTCTCAACAAAACCTCGCCGACGGTACTCGGAGCGATTTCCGGCGACTCCCCCGTAGGTTTCCTCTCTGTGTCAGCTAGAGGGTTCTCCTCCTTCCTCCTTTTTCTTGTTTCTTTTGTCTTTGGGTTGCTTCGTTTTTCTGCAAAATGGGTTTCGGTCCGGATGAAGTGGGGTCTAGTTTGTCGGGGGAGGAGTTGGAGTTAATCCGCTCCCGGTTCTTTTTTCAGCCCGGGTTTCATCTCGAAACTGCGGGGCCAGAAGATAGGGTGACGCGGCCGCCCCCAGGTCGGATCGCAATTCATCGCGAGACGCTCTGGGCCGGCTTGCGATTCCCCCTACACGAGTTCGTGAATAGCTTGCTGGTGGAGTACCAACTCGTCCCAGCACAGCTCGCTCCGAACTCGTGGAGGACCATAGTCGGGTTTTTGTCCCTTTGTCTTGCACATGGGATCGCGACTTTGGTGAACATTTTCCGCCGGTGTTTCTTACTAAAGACTAACCCGGCGGATGGAGGGTGGCTATACTTCGCCTTTCGAGGTGGTATGTCACTATTCCAGGGTGCCCCTTCCTCCATTCATGAGTGGAAGGGGAAGTTTTTCTTTCTCGCGTCCGAAGTGCCATGGGGATTTAACCCGGTGTGGGGGCAGCCCCGGCTGAAGGCCCTTAACAGGCTCTCCGAGCCCTCGGGGAGAGACCTGAGAGTCCTTGACGCCCTGCAGGGCCTCAGGAAGGGATTCAACCTGACCGAGCTCCTAAGAGAGGATGCCTTGGCGAGCGTTGGCTTGAGTTCGGCGCGTCCCGAGGGTAAGAGTAGTCGCATCGTTTTGTCTTTGCTTTACCTGTTTCTTCTTCTTACTTTCCAATGTTGGTCTGACACTTAGGAAAATTTTTGGTTTCAGACATTCCTCACATGCCGACCAGCAACACATCCCTCTTCTCCAGGTTGAAGAGGTGGGAGGCCGAGGCCGGGGGGGCTGTTCCCCAGCCTCGGAAGAAGTCGAAGTCGGCCGGCGCTTCTAGCTCGACCAGGACGGGAGGCCCGGAGGCGGGGGCCTCCGCAGCCGACCAGGGGCGGACATGGGCCGCCGGTGATGCGGGCTCGGCGGCCCCACTCTGTCCTATCCCTGTCGCCCAGCGGGAAGGGCCGACCGTGATCCATCTGCGGCGTTCGGGGCCTGAGCCGAGCAGAGGCCCCGAGGTCCCCAGCTCGGACGAGCCGAGCTCTTCGAAGGGCCAATGGGGGGAATCGGCCGAGCCAGGGTCCCCACTCCTTGAGGGGAGCTTGGCCCTCCACGACGCCGATGTCGCGCGGGCCGTGTTTCGGCGTGCCATGCTTCCAGCGGACCGGGCCGAGTTCCGGAGCTTGTCGCTGGAAGGGATCGTCGACAGTACCTACCGCAATACTGCTCGGGTAAGCCACTTTTCCAATTTTTCTTAGGCTACTGGCGAACATGTTATATGTTTTTCAACTTATAATCGTTTTCTCCCTTTTCTCTTGCAGCACATCCATGAAGTTGACACCCTGGTATTCATTGCCCAAGGGTGTCAAGAAGAGACTCGGCAACTCAGCCGGCAGTTAGAGCCGGCTAAGAAGAGAATCGCCGAGCTGGAGGCGGCGCTGGCCGAGGCCGAGGCGCGGAGGGAAGCAACAGAGGCTGGGCGACTGGCCATGGTTGAGGTGCTCGAGGAAGAAAGGGCTGCCCATTCTCTGGCCAAGTCAACCCTGCACGCTTCGGAGGCGTGTCTGGGGGAGGCTCAGTCCGAGGTCGCGGGCCTCAAGTACGAAGGCGGGGTCTTGCGCCTGAAGATAGAGCAGCTTGAGGCCCGGGAAAGGAGGGCGCTCGAGCGAGCCGAGCATGCCGTGGACCTCTTCAAGGATTTGGAGGAATTTCGCGACATGCTAGAGGAGGAGACCGTAGATGGGTTCTTCCAGGGCTTCGAGAACTTTCGGAGGCAGATGGCCCGGTTCTGCCCCCAGCTCGATCTTTCAACGATTCGTCCGAGGATGAGGTTGGGCTACGACTCCGACGACGACGTTCCTGCCGCCCTTGTGTCCGAGGGGGATTCTGCCGAGCCAGATACAACCGAGCCGGCGGTGGCGGAGGCCCTCCCTCATGAAATCAACGAGGACGTTTCCGTGGCGCCCGCCGAGGCCCTTGCCGCAGACCCCGAGCCCGCGTCCGCCGAAGACCCTCAGGTCATCGCTATAGATGACCCCGAGGGTGACGCCGACGCGACCGCCGCCCCTTAGGACTTAGATTTATATCTTCTTTTATTGTAAACGAGGTCGGCCTTCAAATTTTTGAACGGTCGACCTCCAACTTTGTACTTAGCCTCTTGGCACTTTATTAATGAAAAGATTTTTTTTCACCATTCCGCGCTTACTTTTCCTTTTATCTTCTTTAGTTGTAAGCGAGGCCTGTACTTTAACTTATTGTTTTACCGATCCTCGACTTTGCATCCTAGCCTTCGGGCTGCTTGATAAAGACATGTTTTTTGGCTATATTTTGCTTTTCTGAGTTTCGATTACGCTAACTAGGGGGAGCTCCGAGCTTAGATTCTAGAAAACTTCACTAAGTCCTGTAGCTCGGACTTGAAGATCGCAGAGGTCGCCATGTTTGGTTCTTGGATTTTTGAGGCACCGGGCTCGGGCCTCGGGCCTCCGAGAGGGGCCGTGCTAGACTTGCATAGGTCGCTATCGGGGTATTTAGCCAAGCTTTCGAGCTCGGCTTTTGGAGCGTAGGTCTATAAAAAAGTTAGTGCTGTCCCCTGAAGGGGAGCATGAGCCAATAGTCAAATCGTCGCCAGGGCTTTCATAGTTATTGCCCTCGGACTCTGCCGAGGTTCTGGCGAGCGGAGTCGGAACCTGTAGAGAATACCTCGGCCTTCTTGAGCTCGATCAGTACGCCCGCGGTCGAGGTTATCTTCATAGGTCGACATTGGAGTCTCTGCATATGGGGGCCGAATCGGGCCCTCACTCGAAGAAGTTTACATGAGTTGTCATGAGGGTCGGCAGTAAAGGAAGCGTGCATGAGGTCAGTGGGACCTCGGTTTTGGATTGACTCGTAGGGGCGATCCGGCCTTGGCCGGGATGAAGGCCTGATCTCGATCGGGATTTTACTGGCAATACATAGGTAGATGAATATAGTAAGGCGGGTGTCGAGTGGGATGTACCTCTCGCCTCCGCAGAATTGTGCGCTTCGTAGTGGAGCCTTCGGAGCCGTCCTTTAGCTTGGGGTCTATCTTGGGAATACCAATTGAACCAGAGGGGGCTGCCGTTGTCGAAAGCTATCGCTAGCGTCGCTCCGTTGTTGCTGTTGAATGTCCCAGGGGACCGTCAAAGCGCTGTCCCCGATCTCCTCGAAACGATGGGGGCGCGAGCTCTTCGTCAGCCTGGCAATACTTCCCGAGGTCGGGGGAGCTTGGGTTTGCTATCAACCTGGCGCCGCTTCCCGAGGTCGAGGAAGTTTGGATCTCTACGGTCGACACTCGGGGCATCTCAAACTCAGTTGAGGGATCATCCACGAGGTCGGGGGGTCAGGGACCGCACTCTCGATCCGTGACGCTTCCCGAGGTCGAGGGAGTTTGGGACTCTACGGTCGACCCTCGGGGCATCCCGACCTTAGTCGAGGGATCGTGCGCCAAGTCGAGGAGTCTGGGATCGCTCTGTCGACCCGCAACGCTTCCCGAGGTCGAGAAAGTTTGGGACTCTACGGTCGACCCTCGGGGCATCCCGACCTTAGTCGAGGGATCGTGCGCCAGGTCGAGGGGTCTGGGAACGCTCTGTCGACCCGCAACGCTTTCCGAGGTCGAGGGAGTTCGGAACTCTACGGTCGACCCTCGGGGCATCCCGACCTTAGTCGAGAGATCGTGCACCAGGTCGAGGGGTTTGGGGATGCTCTGTCGACCTGCGACGCTTTCCGAGGTCGAGGGAGTTTGGGACTCTACGGTCGACCCTCGGGGCATCCCGACCTTAGTCGAGGGATCGTGCGCCAGGTCGAGGGGTCTGGAGACGCTCTGTCGACCTGCGACGCTTCCCGAGGTTGAGGGAGTTTGGGACTCTACGGTCGACCCTCGGGGCATCCCGACCTTAGTCGAAGGATCGTGCGCCAGGTCGAGGGGTCTGGAGACGCTCTGTCGACCTGCGATGCTTCCCGAGGTCGAGGGAGTTTGGGACTCTACGGTCGACCCTCGGGGCATCCCGACCTTAGTCGAGGGATCGTGCGCCAGGTCGAGGGGTCTGGAGACACTCTGTCGACCTGCGACGCTTCCCAAGGTCGAGGGAGTTTGGGACTTTACGGTCGACCCTCGGGGCATCCCGACCTTAGTCGAGGAATTGAATATGGGGCCGAAGGAACTTAGGCTCGTCGTCGACCTGGTGGCGCTTCCCGAGGTCGAGGGAGTTTGGGACTCTACGGTCGACACACGGGGCATCCCGACCTTAGGCGGGGTATCTGAGGACCACAAACGACCCAATATTAGAGAAGTCGTAATCATGGTCATCGTGGGGAAGTAAATTATTGTAAAGAGGAGACAGGATCCATGTTCCTGATTGCCCGGAACCTCTTGGGGTTTTATTGATAATACATCCGTAGATTCTCGGAATTCCAGCTTCGCGGGATAGAGGTTCCTTCAAGAGATTTCAGCTTGTACGCCCCGGGTCGTTGCACCCAGGCGATTTGGTACGGTCCTTCCCAGTTCGGGGCAAGCTTTCCTTGCTCGGTGGGCTGAGAAGCTTCGGCTCTTCTGAGGACAAGGTCCCCCACCTTAAAGAGCTTGGGCTTGACTCTGGAGTTGTCGTACTGGGCTGTTTTCTGCTGGTACCTTGCCATGCGGACTCGGGCAATCTCTCGCGTTTCTTCGACGAGGTCCAAGTTATTCTTGAGCCGAGAAGAGTTGGAGTCGGGATCGTAGTGCTCCACCCTTGAGGAGGGGAGGCCGATTTCCAGTGGGATAACAGCCTCCGTGTCGTATGCCAGGTTGAAGGGGGTCTCGCCAGTGGGCAATCGGAACGTAGTCCGGTAAGCCCAGAGGACGTTGTACAGGTCCTCGACCCACTGTCCCTTGGACCGATCAAGCCTAGCCTTGAGCCCCTGCAAAATGGTACGATTGGTTATCTCTGTTTCTCCGTTTGTCTGCGAATGGGCGACCGAAGTGAAGCGGTGATCGATGCCAAGTTCAGAGCAAAATTCTCTGAAGCGGACATTGTCGAACTGACGGCCGTTGTCGGATATAAGAATACGGGGGAGTCCGAATCTATAGATTATGGACTTCCAAACAAAATTCCGCATCTTCTGTTCGGTGATTCGGGCCACAGGTTCAGCCTCGACCCATTTGGTGAAGTAGTCGATGGAGACGACCAAAAATTTTCTTTGCCCAGTGGCTAGGGGAAAGGGCCCTAGGATATCAATTTCCCACTGGGCAAATGGCCAGGGGGCGATAATTGAGGTCAGCGGGGCCGAAGGTCGGCGCTGGATGTTGGCGTTCCGTTGACATCGGTCACATTTTCGGACGAAGTCCGTTGCATCTTTCTGAAGCGTGGGCCAAAAGTATCCTTGTCGCAGGATCTTATGAGCTAGTGCCCGGCCTCCCAGGTGGTTTCCGCAAATTCCTTCGTGGACCTCTTGGAGGGCATAGTCTGCCTCCGAGGGGCGGAGACATTTAAGTAGGGGAAAAATAAATGACCGACGGTAAAGTCTATTCTCATATAGCACGTACCGAGGAGTTTGTCGCCTGATCCTGCGAGCCTCCAGCTCGTCGTGTGGGAGGGTCCTGTCCCGGAGGTAGTTGATGAATTCATCGATCCAGCTCGGCTCGATGTCGATACACATGGCCGGTTCAGGTTCCTCTGTGCTGGGTATTCGGAGGTATTCGAGCGCCGTTGCCTTAGAGAGCTCGCTCATGCGGGAGGTCGCCAGCTTTGACAGTCGGTCCGCCCTGAGGTTCTCCGTTCTGGGGATGTGCTGGATGCTGAAGGAGCCTAAAGCGGATGTAAGTTCCCGTACTTTTTGAAGATATTTCTGCATTGATGGTTCCTTCGCTTCAAAATCCCCCTGGACCTGGCTCACTATTAGTTGGGAGTCACTGAAGGCCTTTAGGTCTTCAACCTTCAGTTCTTTTGCCAACTTGAGTCCGGCAATGAGCGCCTCGTACTCCGCCTCATTGTTCGAGGCTGGAAACTCGAGGCGTAGGGCTTGCTCAGCCACCACCCCATCTGGGCTGGTGAGGATGAGTCCCCCTCCGCTACCCCCAGAGGTCGAGGAACCGTCCGCATGTAGGACCCATGGCGGCCTCGGGGTCTCTCCCGCGGGTGTGAGTGGCAGCTCGGGGTCGTCTGGTAGGGTGCACTCCATGATGAAATCGGCGAGTTCTTGAGCTTTAATGGCTGGCCTGGGCCGATATTCAAGGTTGAACTCCCCGTGCTCAACCGCCCACTTGGCAATCCTTCCGGCCCGATCCGACTTTTGCAGTATTTGCTTCATAGGCTGGTCGGTTAATATGGCTATGGTATGTGCTTGAAAATAGGGCCGGAGTCTCCGAGCTGAAGTGATCAGGGCAAAGATCGTCTTCTCAAGCTTTAAATATCGGGTCTCGGGGTCCCTGAGGACCCGGCTGGTATAATAGACCGGCTTCTGGAGCTTGTTCTCTTTCCGAATCAGGACCGAGCTCACTGCGACCGGGGAGACGGCCAAATATAAGTAAAGGACCTCGCCCTGCCGGGGTTTAGTGAGCAGCGGGGGGGAGGCCAGGAGGCATCTGAGCTCTTCAAAGGCCCGCTGGCATTCCTCCGACCACAGGAAGTTTTTCGGCCACTTTAGGATCTTGAAGAATGGAAGGCATCGCTCGGCCGACCTGGAGACAAATCTCCCCAAAGTAGCGACCCGCCCAGTGAGCCGCTGGAACTCCTTAACCGTCCTTGGAGGTGTCATCTCTTGCAATGCGCGGATCTTCTCAGGGTTGGCTTCAACTCCGCGTTCGGTCACTATGAAGCCCAGAAATTTATCCGAGGTGACTCCGAAGGCGCACTTCGCCGGGTTTAGCTTCATTTGGTATTTTCTGAGTTTGGAGAATGTTTCATTGAGATCAGCTATATGGCGCTCCGCGATTCGGCTCTTCACCAGCATGTCGTCCATGTAGACTTCCATGTTTCTGCCAATCTGATCTCCAAAGACTTGGCTGACCAGCCTTTGGTACGTGGCTCCTGCATTCTTCAGCCCGAATGGCATTACTTTGTAACAGTAGGTGCCCTTGTCGGTGATGAAGGCCGTCTTCTCCTCGTCCTCAGGCGCCATTCGGATTTGATTGTATCCTGAGAAGGCGTCCATGAAGGTCAGCAGCTGGTGCCCAGAGGTGGAGTCAACGAGTTGGTCGATGCTGGAAAGAGAAAAACTATCCTTCGGGCAGGCCTTGTTCAAGTCGATGTAGTCCACACACATGCGCCATTTTCCGTTGGCCTTCTTTACGAGGACCACGTTGGCAAGCCAATCTGGGTAGAAGACCTCCCGGATGAAGCCGGCCTCAAGGAGATTGTCGACTTCTTCGGCTGCCGCTTGCTGCCGTTCCGGGGCAGAGCCCCGTTTCTTTTGTTTTACGGGCCTGCAGGTTGGCTTCACCTGGAGTCGATGGTTTATGACCTCAGGGTCGATTCCTGGCATGTCGGCGGGCGACCAGGCGAAGACGTCAATGTTGTCCGGGAGGAATTCGGTTAGGCGTCTCCTTTCGCAGGGGCTTAGGCCGGAGCCGATCTGCACAGTTAGCTCTGGGCAATTTTCTTGTAAATGAATTTGATTAAGAAGCTCACCGGGCTCTACTTGCTTCTTCTAGAGGTCATCCCTTGCGTCCAAGGTTTCTATGGGCAGCGTGCGGCCCGCTGTCTGAGTTGATGTCTCGGCTGATAGCTCTTGCCGACTCGACGCTTCAGTTGGTTGCTTTGCCTTGCGGGTCGCCATGTAGCATTGTTTGGCCATCAATTGGTTCCCGCGGACTTCGCCTACCCCCTGGCTGGTGGGGAATCGCATGAGCAGGTGGCAGGTCGAGACCACGGCTCGGAGGGCATTCAGCCCTGGTCGTCCAAAAATAGCGTTGCAGGCTGAGGGTAGGCGGACCACAAGAAAGTCCGTCCTCACAGTACTTTCTCGGGGGGCGAGGCCGACCGTAACAAGAAAGCTGACCTCGCCCTCAACCGGGACCGAGTCCCCGGTAAATCCGACAAGCGGGGCATTAACCTTCCGAAGCTGGCTTTCTGTTAATCCTATTTTTTGGTAAGCATGGTAGTACAAAATATTAGCTGAGCTTCCATTGTCAACCAAGACACATTTTACATCAAATTTATTTACAATCATTGGTGCAAAAATAAAATTGTTCTCCCAAGTGCAGGAGAATCGCACAAGTAGTAAAATCTCGGGAGTCCGAGGTCGAATCCTCAGGGAACGATCTATAGATTATTAGCGTAATTTTTAGATGTAATTTTCAGTTGAATAAATATGTGGATTAAGATGATGTTTTGATTTTCAGAAATTAAAAGCAGAGAATAATAGATCAACAAACTAAGTTCAATCAAATAGAAATGGTTAGGGATCCGGAATCCCCCTTGACAATATTGCGTTCAAGAAATAAACTTGGTAATTCTCGATCAAGGATCAAATAAATAAAATAGTTTCAATCATGAAATATATCTTTTGAATACATGAACTCAATGTCTAAGCATTCATCGTGCCAGTTATGTCTACGACAAATCAAATATCAGAGCAATCCATGCATCAATAAATATAAAACATGATGAATCTATCTAATAAAAAATATGAGAGAATCAGAACATATGAAAAGATGTAAATCCATTAAAACCAAAGTTCAGAGTTTACTTCAAGAAAGTAACAAGTCAAGGGTTCTCCCATCACCCTTCACCGAAGGATTCAGCCCTCCATTAAAACATTAGCCCCTTCCTCCCTTTTTTTTTTTTTCTTTTCTTTTCGGAAGAACAGGGCATCCCCTGTTTCTTCCCTCTCTCTTTTTTTTTTCTTTCAAAATGCTAGGGCCGGCTCCTCTGTTTTCCTTCCCGAATGAACTCTCCTCTGTTTTTTTTTTGAATGAAGGATCCCCCCCCCGATCTTCCCCAGCCTGCCCGGCTTTATATAGTTCATGCGAGCCCTCATGCTCGCAGGGGAATGGGCGCGGATGGATGGACGGATGCAAGCGATCGCGACTCCGAAAGCTCCGGACGCGGAGGATCTGGGATTCTGGAAGATCACGATCGCCTGGGATGTGGATGATCCTTCGCAGTCGGCTGGGACTTTGCTGGGATGCGGGTGGATCGTGATCATAGAGCTGGGATCTCGGGAGATCTGAAATCTGGGACTCCATCGCTTGAGATCTGGACGTAGAGGATGATCACGGACGGCTGGATCGCAGCTGGGACGTGCGGATGAAGCGGAAGGAAGCTGAGATCTGGGAATCCTGCGGGATTTGGGGAAGGCTGAAAATCGTGGTGGATGCTGGGAGCTGATCACATGGACACGGGATGAGGAGTCGCACGCTGAGATTCGTATGATGCCTGGCTGACGGTGTGGACGGATGAGGGAGCTGATAGCATAGCTTTGGATGCTGTGGATCACTCACGGAAGAAGAGGATGAGCTGCACGTGGGCTCCGTCAGGCTGAGATGCACAGGCTTCTGGAAATTGGTTGCAGTGAACTGGCTGACTGAACTTAGGTTCCTTCTAGTGTGCAACTAGGGTTGAACCATTCAGTTAACTGCATCTTTTTGGACCCAATGCGTATTTTAGCTTTAATTTATGATCACCTGCACCCCACAAAAATATAATATTAATGCAGCACTTTTATTATTATTTGTTAGCAATAATACTAATTTAAGTGATGTGTAGATCGCACTTTTGTGCTCTCATCACACCCCCCAACTAGCTTATTGCTAGTCTCTAGCAATTAACGAGCAGATAATAAAATGAGAGTGCAAAAGGTGTGGTTTAACCTATGACTTTTTATTGAAGCTAAAGATATAAAACTAAGATATGTACTCACTTTCGTAGGTATCACGATTGCACTTAGCACGTGCAACAAGCCGTTAAACCCCTAGGTTACCCTAGTGGACGAGTGTTGTCTCGTGAGGGTTTTCAGGAATGTTACCCACAAACATCATGAATTATATGACATGAGATTCTAATGAAAATATGAAATAAATCTTAAGCTAATACACATGTAATTAATTGATATATATTTTCAAGCATGGCAACTGTCAAGGCAAGGAATATAAAAGTGTAGTGTGCATCAAATCATATGACTTTCTCAGAGTACTAATACCTCCACCACAACAGAGCACCGCCTGAGTTTTAGGTGCACTACTCAAGTCCACAAATGTTTTCTACACTTTATTAGAACCTGATCCATCAAATTTTCAGAATATCACTTGTTGTCTAAATTTGTCAAGAATGATTCGCATATAAAGAAAGAGCTATCAATCCCAACTAAACAACCCGGATACACAGAGGTCCAATAACAATGGAGTCAAACCAGCCATTACCACATGTCACAAGGTTCAGTCCAACCAACCTTATTCATGCTTATTGTTATTTTTATTTTTAAAACACATATGACGATTACAATAGTCCAACCCCATTAGGCTCTAGTAAGATCCGTGTAGCGAGCTTTCAGCCAATGACCCCCGATCCAGTTGGCTCAAGACATTAGGTGAAACACCCCTCGGGCTTAATTACTCGAATCAGACTACGCCACGAGGACAGACTTGTCATCATGTGGATTTTTTTTTTTTTTTTTTTTTTTGCAAGAAAAGAGAAGATAGACTGAACCATATATATATTTTTTTATTATATATGTGACTGCATCGTGACTATAGGTCAACCAAGGTCGGATCATAAGGCACCTAAGTAATCTAACTGGGATATTCAACCTCTATCTTTATGTGAAAACCAAATCCTGAGCCTTATGGTACAAACAAGGATACTCATACTTCTTTTACGGATAAGGCTAACAAAAATGCAGTTAACAAATGTGAACTCCTGAGGCTTTCCTATTATCATTAAGTACACGTGTGGGGATCTAATAATAGGTCACTGATCAGTCATACTATGCATGTATTCCTTGCATTAATAGTTGCACAAACTCAATATGAAAATACATGTGCATTTGCTCAGAAAAGAAAGTAATGGAATAAATCAAATGTAAAAACTTTTTTTTTTTTTTTTTGCAAAATATTTCCCTCCCCCCAACTTAAATATTGCATTGTCCTCAATGTAAAAGATGCAAGAAAGCTATATGTGAGAAACAATAGAGAAAAGAATATTAGAGAGAAGAAGAATACCTTGAGCTGTTGATTTCCAGAAAAGAAGACCTTCAAAATAAGAAAAAAATAATAATAATAATTCTAACTAATATACAAATACCTTGGCCGTCATGCTCAGTCATAAGAAGGCTCCTCCAAGGGAAAGGAGTCCTCTTCATCTGCAAAATTCTCAAGAAAAGGTTTTAATCTGTGTCCATTTACCTTAAAAATTTGACCATCCTATGGATTCTCAATTTCAACTGCCCCGTGTGGAAAAACAGTTTTTACAATGAAAGGACCTGTCCATCTTGATCGTAACTTTCCAGGAAACAGATGTAAGCGAGAGTCATACAAAAGAACTTTTTGTGCAGGTTCAAAAGATTTTCTTAGAATTGATTTATCATGCCTAATTTTCATTCGTTCTTTACAAAGTCTAGCATTGTCATACGCATCCCGACGAATTTCATTCAACTCACTTAATTGTAATTTTCGAATTAAACCAGCAGCTGATAATTCAAAGTTCAATTTTCTAATGGCCCAATATGATTTATGCTCTAATTCAACAGGTAGATGGCATGCTTTTCCATAGACTAGCCGATACGGGGACATACCAAGAATAGTTTTATAAGCAGTACGGTAAGCCCACAATGCATCAGAAAGTTTTAAAGACCAGTCTTTGCGTGATGGATTCACCGTTTTCTCTAAAATTCGTTTAATCTCCCGATTGGCTAGCTCTACTTGGCCACTAGTCTGCGGGTGATAAGGAGTTGCAATTCTATGAGTGATACCGTACTTTCGTAATAGGATCTCAAAAGGCTTATTACAGAAATGTTTTTCCCCATCACTAATTATAACCTTGGGCATCCCAAATCGTGAAAAAATATTTTCTTTGAGAAATTTCAAAACAGGTTTGTGGTTATTTGTTCGACAAGGCACAGCTTCTACCCATTTGGACACATACTCAACACCAACTAAAATGTACTCGTATCCAAAAGACGGTGGGAATGGGCCCATGAAATCGATGCCCCACATGTCAAAAATTTCAATAGCAGTAATGGGCTGAAGAGGCATCATTTGCCTACGAGTTAGACTTCCAACACGTTGACATGGGTCACATGTCCTACAGAACTCGTGGGCATCTTTAAATAGTGTAGGCCAATAAAAACCACATTGCAACACTTTAGCTGCCGTTTTCTTAGATGCAAAGTGTCCTCCGCAAGCATTGGCATGACAGAAAGAGAGTACACTTTGTATCTCATGATCCGGAATGCATCTTCTAAAGATTTGATCATTGCAATACTTGAACAAATAGGGGGCATCATAATAATAACTTCTTACTTCACGTAAGAAATTATTCTTATCATTCGATCCCCAATGCTCCGGCATCCGGTTTGTGACAAGAAAGTTTACAATATCAGCATACCATGGCATAGTAGAAAGTGCAAACAATTGCTCTTCAGGGAACGAGTCCTTGATGGGCAACTGTGGCACCAAATCATGAACAACTAGCCGTGATTGATGGTCAGCAACCACATTCTCTACTCCCTTTTTATCTTTGATAGTGATGTCAAATTCTTGGAGTAGAAGTATCTATCGTATTAAGCGTGGTTTGGCCTCTTTCTTATCCAGTAAATATTTTAGCGCTGCATGATCCGTAAAGATAAAAATAGGAGCACCAAGGATATAAGAGCGAAATTTATCTAATGCAAATACTACTGCAAGCAATTCCTTCTCGGTGGTGGTGTAATTCATTTGAGCATCGTTCAAGGTTTTGCTTGCATAGTAAATGACATATGGCTTATTATCCTTGCGTTGTCCCAAGACAGCTCCTATCGCATAGTCACTAGCATCGCACATGATCTCAAAAGGTAATGACCAATCAGGTGGTCGCACGATGGGTGCAGTGCTAAGCATAGACTTCAACTTTTCAAATGCCTCTTGACAGGTTTTAGTCCAATTGAATGGTGTATCAAGGGATAGGAGGTTACATAATGGTCGAGCTATGACACTAAAGTCCTTGATGAACCTCCTATAAAATCCAGCATGACCCAAAAATGATCTAACATCTCTAACCGTCTTGGGTGCAGGTAGCTTGGCGATTAGGTCAATCTTAGCTCTATCAACTTCCATGCCCTTCGATGAAACAATATGTCCTAGGACAATCCCCTTTGGCACCATGAAGTGGCATTTCTCCCAATTCAGTATCAAATTCTTTTCCATGCATCGAGCTAAGACTGCTTGTAAATGTGATAGGCAATCATCAAATGAATCGCCAAAAACAGAGAAATCATCCATAAACACTTCTAAAAATTTCTCGTTCATTTCTTCAAAAATACTGAGCATGCATCTTTGGAATGTTGCAGGTGCATTACACAACCCGAATGGCATCCGACGGAAAGCGAATGTGCCAAAAGGACAAGTGAAGGTAGTCTTCTCTTGATCCTCAGGTGAAATTTCGATTTGGTAGTACCCGGAATAGCCATCGAGAAAACAATAGAATTTGTGTCCTGCAACTCTTTCCAAAACTTGATCTAGGAAGGGTAGGGGAAAGTGATCTTTCCTAGTGACCAAATTCAATTTTCGGTAGTCAACACACATGCGCCAACTCGTCGGAACACGAGTTGGAACTAGTTCACCCTGATCATTTTTGACTACCGTCAGACCTGCTTTCTTGGGCACGACTTGAGTAGGACTCACCCACTTGCTATCGGAAATTGGATAAATAATACCCACGTCAAGCAACTTGAGGACTTCTGCTTTAACCACATCTCTCATCGTGGGGTTCAACCTGCGTTGCATTTGCCTTGTGGTTTTGGCATTGTCCTCCAAATATATCCGGTGCGTGCAAATCAAAGGGCTAATCCCCTTCAAGTCGGCAATAGACCACCCTAAAGCTCCTTTATGATTCTTTAGAACACCAAGTAATTTTCTTTCTTGGGCATGATCAAGATCAGATGAGATGATTATAGGGAAAGTGTCCTCAGGTCCAAGAAAGGCATACTTGAGTTCCTTCGGTAAAGGTTTCAACTCGAGCTTAGGTGTCTGTTCATGGGATGGTACTATCTTTGCTTCTCGAGATGGCAACTGTTCAAATTTCTCTATTCTCGGTCTCCACCCATTGACCATCATGACATCCGAATTATCTAAAACAGGTGGGACCATATCATCAGCAGTACCTTCAGAACACCAATCTATCAAACCATTGTCGGCCGATTCAGTAAATGTTTCTTTTAACAAATATTCTTCCGCAATGGTTTCAACCCATTCAACTTCTTTACTTTCTTCATGATCACTGGGTTATTTACCTATACTAAAGACGTTCAGTTCCAAGGTCATGTTGCCAAAAGAAAGCTTCATGACACCATTCCTACAATTGATCAAAGCATTAGAAGTTGCAAGGAATGGACGTCCTAAGATGACCGGAATCTGAGATGGTAAATTGGAAGCCGGATGTGTGTCCAGTATGATAAAGTCAACAGGAAAATAGAACTTGTCTACTTGGACCAACACATCTTCGATAATCCCTCTAGGGACCTTCACTGACCTGTCAGCTAATTGTAAGGTCACAGTTGTTGGCTTCAACTCACCCAAACCGAGTTGCTCATATACCGTATATGGCAACAAGTTCACGCTCGCTCCTAAATCTAGCAATGCTCGCTCAATCCTAAAATTGCCAATGATGCACGAGATAGTTGGGCAACCTGGATCCTTATATTTAGGAAGAATGTTATGCTGTAAAATTGCACTCACATTTTCAGCCAAAAATGCCTTCTTTTTGACATTTAATCGCCGCTTGACAGTGCACAAATCTTTCAAAAATTTTGCATAGGAAGGCACTTGTTTGATTGCATCAAGAAGAGGTACATTGATTTTTACTTGCTTAAAAAGCTCAAGAATTTCAGAGTTTGGTTCAAGCTTTTGCAAGGGCTTTAATCTTTGTGGAAATGGTGCAGGAAAAGGACATTCAATTTTTTCAGTAGATGTTGGTGCTTCAGTTTCTTCATTATCCTTTTCTTTTGTCTTGGAAGGGTCAGAATCAGGTATGACTTGTGTTTGTTCTGGGACTGGTCGGTCAATAATCTTTCCACTTCGCAAAGTTATTATACTCTTTGCTTGCTCTTTATGCGAAGTTGAAGATGATGCATTACTACAGCCATAGACTTGAGGATTAGGTTGTGGTTGAGCTGGTAGCTTACCTTTCTCTTGAGCACTTAAAGCAGTGGTCAGCGTTGTCAGTTGATTTCTTAATTCATCATTGATTTTAGCTTGACCTTGCATGAAAGATTGCAAAGTTTCTTCGAGACTGGGTTTTTGAGGGGGTGCATGTGCATAGTGAGGTTGCGGAGGTGGAGGAGTTGGGTTATATACTTGTTAAGGTTGGTCATTCCTCCACCTGAAATTTGGATGGTTCTTCCATCCAGGGTTGTAAGTACCCGAAAAAGGATTATTGAAAGATTTTTGATAGGTATTCATAACATTGGCCTGATCGTGCAAGACCTCCTTAAATGCGGGTATCGTGGGGCAATCAGTGGTGAGATGGCCAGTCATCTCACAAATCCTACAACACTCGCTGTTATGTTCTACGGTCTTGACGGGTTCAATCCTTCTAAGTTCAAATTTCTCTACCTTCCTAGTAAGGGCTGCCATTTTAGCCTGAATATCATCCTGAGTACTAAGGTTGTAAAGGCCCCCCTGTCCAACGCTAGTAGGCTTAGGTAAAGGTTTATTCGCTCTATCCCCTGTATCCCATAATTGTGCAGTCTCTGCGAGAGAGTCTAAATAGTCCCATGCCTCATCGGGTTGCTTTTCCAAAAATAGACCATTGCACATAGTCTCTATAAATTGTTTCAACTGTGGAGACAACCCCTCGTAAAAGAAACTAATGGTTCTCCATGTTTCAAACCCATGATGAGGACAAGAGAGTAGCAAATCTTTAAATCTCTCCCAGCATTCATAAAATGTTTCATGGTCTTTTTGTTGGAAATTACTAATGTGCCTTTTCAAAAAGTTAGTCCTTTGTGCAGGAAAGAATTTTTTCAAGAATTCTCTTTGCATATCATGCCATGTTCCTAGCGATCTAGGTCTCAAGGAGTTCAGCCATGTTTTGGCTTTATCCTTTAAGAAAAAAGGAAACAAGGTCAATTTAAGGACATCTTCCGATACATTTGGCACTCTAAATGTGATGCTAATTTCCTCAAAATCCTTAAGGTGAAGATAAGGGTTCTCAGATTCCATTCCATGATACTTGGGCAGCAATTGAATTACTCCTGGTTTGATTTCAAAGTGTCCTACATTATCAGGAATAATCATGCATGAAGGTTGACTAGTCCTAGTGGGATGTAAATATTGTCGAAGTGTCATAACTGGGGGTCTACCTTCATCACCATGGTGACTTCCTATATCATCAGAAAAATTTGCCATCTCACAAGGTGTGAGATACTGCAAAGGAATTTCAACGATGTGTCCTAAGGGATGATCTAAAGTTGTACGACTTAATCGACCGGTGTCGTCCCTATTCCAACCTAGCATACAAAATTTAATAATTTTTTTTTAATTTTTTTTTAAAAAAAATAAATAAATATAAATGTAAGTACCAACTAAAGATACCCTAAAACTACACCCTAAAAAAAAAATCTATTCACAATCAAACATGCAACTAAACATTACACCTCAATTTCTAATGTTTTTTTCTAAATTTCTAGACAGCTCCTAACTGGTTTGAAGAGGGCACCTAAGCCTCCAATCCGGTCTAATGAACCGAGTTGACCAGGTAAGCTCCCAGGTAAGTGGAGGGGTCACGATGCGTTCGCAAAGGTCCCACTTAAAACCCACTTGCCTCGAACAGATGAATTATCTCCCTTATAGGGACAAAGCTTGCCTAGACATCAACTAAGCCACAAAGCGAAATTGGTGCAACTTTCGGTGGTCTTCGTCCTATTGAGCTCGAATGTCCTTAGGGGCCAACGTCTAGTTGATTTTAATTAAGCTTAGGATATTTATGCAATGGGGTGATTTTTGGGCTAAGGACGAGTGATGAAATCCCGACCTTATCTTTTTAAATGGGTTCGGCCCTTAGAATACTTTATGCTGATGCCTTATACTATATGCAACAATCAAGAGATTTTTTTTTTTTTTATGTTTTATGACATGACATTAAATTTCATTGAATAGGTGATCAAGCAAATTATTTATTTTTTTTTTAAATTTTATGAGTTGAAATTTGAAATTTGAATTCTGAAATTTGAATTTGAAATTTTAGGTTTTCCTTTTTTTTATTTTTTTTTTTTTAGCAACAAGGGTTAATGAGATATGATAACAATAAAATTCTGATCTAGAATAATTAAATGCAGAAAATTCAAAACAGACAGCAGCAAGTTTTCGTATTAATCTGATAGATTATTAGCGTAATTTTTAGATGTAATTTTCAGTTGAATAAATATGTGGATTAAGATGATGTTTTGATTTTCAGAATTAAAAGCAGAGAATAATAGATCAATAAACTAAGTTCAATCAAATAGAAATGGTTAGGGATCCGGAATCCCCCTTGACAATATTGCGTTCAAGAAATAAACTTGGTAATTCTCGATCAAGGATCAAATAAATAAAATAGTTTCAATCATGAAATATATCTTTTGAATACATGAACTCAATGTCTAAGCATTCATCGTGCCAGTTATGTCTACGACAAATCAAATATCAGAGCAATCCATGCATCAATAAATATAAAACATGATGAATCTATCTAATAAAAAATATGAGAGAATCAGAACATATGAAAAGATGTAAATCCATTAAAACCGAAGTTCAGAGTTTACTTCAAGAAAGTAACAAGTCAAGGGTTCTCCCATCACCCTTCACCGAAGGATTCAGCCCTCCATTAAAACATTAGCCCCTTCCTCCCTTTTTTTTTTTTCTTTTCTTTTCGGAAGAACAGGGCATCCCCTGTTTCTTCCCTCTCTCTTTTTTTTTTCTTTCAAAATGCTAGGGCCGGCTCCTCTGTTTTCCTTCCCGAATGAACTCTCCTCTGTTTTTTTTTGAATGAAGGATCCCCCCCCGATCTTCCCCAGCCTGCCCGGCTTTATATAGTTCATGCGAGCCCTCATGCTCGCAGGGGAATGGGCGCGGATGGATGGACGGATGCAAGCGATCGCGACTCCGAAAGCTCCGGACGCGGAGGATCTGGGATTTTGGAAGATCACGATCGCCTGGGATGTGGATGATCCTTCGCAGTCGGCTGGGACTTTGCTGGGATGCGGGTGGATCGTGATCACAGAGCTGGGATCTCGGGAGATCTGAAATCTGGGACTCCATCGCTTGAGATCTGGACGTAGAGGATGATCACGGACGGCTGGATCGCAGCTGGGACGTGCGGATGAAGCGGAAGGAAGCTGAGATCTGGGAATCCTGCGGGATTTGGGGAAGGCTGAAAATCGTGGTGGATGCTGGGAGCTGATCACATGGACACGGGATGAGGAGTCGCACGCTGAGATTCGTATGATGCCTGGCTGACGGTGTGGACGGATGAGGGAGCTGATAGCATAGCTTTGGATGCTGTGGATCACTCACGGAAGAAGAGGATGAGCTGCACGTGGGCTCCGTCGGGCTGAGATGCACAGGCTTCTGGAAATTGGTTGCAGTGAACTGGCTGACTGAACTTAGGTTCCTTCTAGTGTGCAACTAGGGTTGAACCATTCAGTTAACTGCATCTTTTTGGACCCAATGCGTATTTTAGCTTTAATTTATGATCACCTGCACCCCACAAAAATATAATATTAATGCAGCACTTTTATTATTATTTGTTAGCAATAATACTAATTTAAGTGATGTGTAGATCGCACTTTTATGCTCTCATCAATCATGGAGATGACCACAGCATCATCGTGAGGGGTCTCAACCCCTTCCAAATCCTCGTCCGAGAACGAGATGGCTTCAGAAGTGCGCGGGCGCTTTGGGGGGATTCCTCCTTGGGCTGAGTCTCCAGCCGAGGTTCCTCCAATTACGTTGATGGTGCCGGCGATAGGCCTGTTGCCATTTGGATTTTCAGGCGGTGTGGCATTTTCCACCGGTCTTCTTTCCTCACGCTGGTTCCTCACGAATCGATTGAGTACTCCGCGGTGGATGAGCGCCTCAATCTCGTCTCGGAGCCGAAAACAGTCTTCTGTGTCGTGCCCGTGGTCTCGGTGGAAGCAACAATACTTCCTGGAATTGCGGGGAATTCCTGTATCCCGCATAGGAGGTGGAGGTCGGAAAAAGTCCCGACCTTCAATCTCCATCAGAATCTCGGTCCGGGGTGCGTTGATTGGGGTGTAGTTTTCGTACCTCCCCAGGTGCATCCGAGGTCGTAGTGGGGATCCCGGTTGAGGCGGGGACCTCGGTCGAAACTGTCCCCGCTATCGAGGCGGGCTCCTCAGCCGGGGGAGGTTCCTCTCTTGGCGGGAGGATCGGCTTCTTTGACGGCCGCGCTCCTCGCGGCGTTTCTTCTGCTTCTTTGAAGCTTGTTCAGTCGTACCCCGCCTGGATGCAATAGCCTCTTCGGCCTTAGCATACTTTCGGGCTCGGGCCAGCATCTCGGTGAAGTCGGCAGGGAAGCTCTTCTCGATAGAGAAGAGGAATCTGTAGGAGCGAGCCCCAGTTTTTAGTGCCGACATGGCTATTGACTGGTCGAGCTCGCGAACTTCCCATGTGGCGGCGGTAAAATGGTCAAGATATTCCTTGAGAGATTCTCCCTCCTTCTGCTTGATATCTAGGAGGGAGTCCGATGTCCGTCGTTGTCGTCGGCTGGCAGCAAAGTTGGTGGCGAACTGCCTGCCGAGCTGCTCGAAAGATGATACCGTGCCTGGCTTCAGCCCGAAAAACCAGAGCTGAGCTGTCCCTCGGAGGGTCGCTGGAAAGGCCTTGCAGAGCACGGCCTTCGAAGAACCTTGCAGTGCCATGAGAGCCCGATAGTTCTCCAGGTGGTCGAGGGGGTCGGTGGTTCCGCTATACGGCTCCACTTGAGGCATCTTGAACCTCGAGGGGATCGGCTCGTCCTCAATCTGGTGGGAGAAGGGGGATTTAGTGATGAACTCAAAGTCCCCTTCGTGCCTTGCCCTCCTGCTGCGGAGCGCTTCAATCTGGCGCTCCAGGTTCTCGACTTTCCTGTCGAGCTCCCCAGCCCGGGGAATCGTCACCGTAGTTTGCTCCGGTTCGCGGCGGTCCGGGGCCGACTCAGCTTCGGAGAGCTGGGGTCTTCTGTCTAAAGATCCCCCCGGCAACTCTCTCCAGGGAGACACACGCTCTTCGTTGTTGGCCCTGGAAGAGCCGTGAAGGTTCTGGCCTTGGAGAACTGGGCCGTTCGGAGGAAGCACCGACGGGGCCAAGGCCTGTGGGGCGAGCGTAGGTGGGGCTTCCTCGCGCCGCAGGCCTTGGACGGCGGCGGCCAAAGCCTGGACCTGTTGTACCAGAGCGTTAAACTGTTCCGGCTAAATTTGGGGGGCCGGATCAGCCGGAGAAGGCAAATTCTGGACAGAGTGTCCAGGACTATGCGGGGGACGCCGGAAAGCATTGGAGGCTCCCTTATTTCTCAACTTCATGACCGCGACTCGGGCCCTTCCTCTAGCGCCAACTGTTTCTGGAAATTGAACCCGGGGGCGGCCGTCGGCTGAGGAGGAGGAGCTTCGGTGGATTCCAGCGGGCGGCGACCTGACGGCGAGCGGCGTCCTCCATGGGGTGGGGATCTGCAAGAAGCCGGTGGCTAGGGTTTCCGGCGCCGGCCCTCCGATGCTTAAGTTAGAGGGGGCTTAAATTTGGGAGAGAAGAAGAGGAGAAGAGCAGAAGAGCGTTCTGCTGCCCTTTTTCTGAGTCCAACCCCCTCCTTGAGAAGGAGGGATTCATCTTTATAGGGGAGTCGGATTACCTGTGATGTGATGGGGTGAGGTCGCCGTACGACTCAGCACGTCGCTCAAGTTGGTGCGTAATCAGGTGAATTAATGCTTCGGCGTCGGAAGTGAGGCCGGGATCAGAGAGTTGTCATGGCTGACTGGACACTGCCGAGCCGTCATGCCGTGGAGGATTGAGGATCCGTAGATAACAGGAGTCATGCGCATTGATTGTTGAGTGAGCCGGAGACATATTAATTGTTGAGTGAGTCGGGAGTTTGCAGAGATCGTGCGCATTAAATGCTGGGGGCGGTGGCAGGGTATGGCCCCTGACCGGGCTTCAGAAGGGTGTACCCGTGGTAGGTGGGCGGTGAGGGCGGACTTCCGAGATCGGGAACTCTCTGGATCGGATGTTCCGAGGTTGGCGCCGAGCTCGGCCGTCCGAGGTCGGGCACCGAGCTCGGCCGCCCGAGGTCGGCCGTTGTCGGTCCTTCGACGGCAGAGTTCTAATGGGCTCGGGGGAAACTGCGCTCCCCCAACAGAACCAATATTGAATCACCATCATTGACGACGCAAGGACCCTGGAGAGGATCCGCGTGTCAAATAAAAAAGCAAGGAAAGGAGAAGAGAGAAGGGAAGAGAAAGGAAGAGATGAGGGAGTGGACTGGAGGATGAGAGAAGGGGAAACAAAGGAAGAGCTGAGAGGAGGGGGGTAGGGGATTCTCCGGCCATCGTAGGCCAGGGAGTTCCGATGTTTGTCCTCAGACTTTATCTCTCCAAAAAAGTCTAGAGAAAGAGGAATTGAGATTAAAAAAATAAACTGGAATCTCTTAATAATAATAAAAATAATAATAATTTAGGCTATATTTAAACTGGAAATCCAGCTTTCTGGAGATAGAATGATTGCTTGAACTACCGTCTTACTCTGAAAATAAAGAAAAGAAATACATCATGTTTACATATTTTTGCTCGTAGGAAGAAATCTGATAACTAAATATCAGTCAAAGCAGCATAAATATAGTGTAGTCAAACTGCACTCATTACAGTATTTCGTAGCATCTAAACTAAAAAGAAGAAAAGAAAAGGTTCAAGTATTTAGAATGTCCAGGGAGGGAACCAGCCAACTCAAAGTAATTTTTAGTCCCTGCAGCTCTGTCCCAGTGTTAAATCCCCTAAGAGAACGAAATCAAGGTACATTATTTAAAGCAGCAGAAAATTTAACGTGACCTTTCAGTTTCAAACAAATGAAAGACAAAAATTAAAAAAAAAAAAAAGAGAGAAAAAAAAAAAGAAAAACAGTATCAGTGTTAGTATATCAGGCAGAGCAATTCCTCCGGTGGCCCCGCCGCTTCTCCTCCGCAACCACCACCTCCTCACTCTCACCGCCAGGCCTCCGAAACATGCTCTTCAGCCCATGCATCAATCTCCGGCCGAACCCTCTCCCACTCCTCGAAGAATTCCCACTGCATGACTTCCCCGAAGGCCTGACCGCCTCCGCCGCCGGCCCATCCATCCCCTCGCGCCGGACAATGCGAAAGCTCGCCGACCGGACCGGCTCCCTCTCGGCCCGCTTCTCCTCGGACCACCTCAGCCTCTCCCGGAGGCCGGCGACGTCCCGCTCCAGGCTCTGGATCCGGAAGCTGGTGGCCTCCATGGTGGCGCGCAGCTGGGCCGACTGCCGGAGGACTGCGTCGCGGTGGAGGATCGAGCCGAGGGTCAGGTTCTCGCTGCCGTGGCGGTTGTTGAGGGGCTTCATGGTGGCGGCGGTGGTGGCGGAGGTGGTGGCGATGGAGCTGCGGGTTTGGAGCTGGTCGATGAGCATGGCCTGGACAACGAAACGGAGGGGGAGGCGGGGGTTCTGGACGAGGTGCATGAGGATGGGGAGGGAGAGCCTGGTGCAATTCACTGTGTAGCATATCATAGTCTTCTCTTCCTCCGTTAACTTGCCGTTGTGGTTCTGCATGGTTAAGTGATTATAATAAATTAATTCATCATCAAAAAAAAGATTATAATAAATTAATAATGCACATATAAAAGCGATGTTTCGGAGTAGAGGTTTGTAATTATGGACATGCTGGAAAAATGGAGTGACTTCTGAGCTTCGAATGGGAATTTAAATTGAACAAGGAATGCGAGGGGATGGAGTTGAGGAACGAAAGAAAGAAGGAGATGAAATATATTTGGAAACCGTTTTAATGTCCCACCGAGTGTAATAATGGCGCTTGATTTATTATCCGGTCGAGTGCTCGGAGCGGCAAACGAAGAAGAAAGGAAAAGGACCAGACAAAATGATGGACCACTACATTGGTAAGGCAAATTAAGAAAGATAGTTAATTGGAATGGAAGGAAGTACGAGAAGAAATAATGATGGGAAGCAATTTATTTAGGACTGTTATCTAAAAATAAAATTATGACCAGAAGCATTCTTATATTTTATGAAAAAATAAAAGATATGAAAAAAAAAATTTCTATTTGTTAGAAATTGATTTTTTTTTAAAAGTTATTCTTCGGCCATCAAAAGATTCAAAGCTATAGATAAAATTTTTTACTAAAAATATAATAAATAATTTATACAACTTTTCAAAAAAAAACTCAATCATATATACATCATTTTTCTAGTTGGCTGGATTTGTTAGCAACTGTACCCTATGCTTCGGCATGTGTCTGTTTTTTTTTTTTTTTTGATAAAAATGGTATTATATATAGTTCTAATGTGAGTACCTCTCTAAACCAAGTAAAAATAAATAATAATAATAATAATAATAATAATAAAAGTAGGAGACACATACCATGCATTAGAAATAACACATATACTTGTCACGGTTCGCTGTCCAACTAGCTGGCGCTTGGTGTAAGGATGTGTGACATTGGATTAGATGTAACAGCTAATGACTAGTCGACCAGAAGTTTTCAACTTGGTTGCACTGGTATTTAGTTAATCGAGAAATGGCAGAAAATATAATTTTGTTCAAAAAAAAAAAAAATTATGCGTGGCACTTATGCAATTCTATCCAAAAAATTAAAAAAAAGGTCCAATTAATCATACCTGGAGGTAGTGGTCTACGATGTTATAGAGAAGATCGTGGTCATGGGCAAACCGCACACGCATCGCCTCGGCGACCATCCGAAACTCCTCGGCAGAAAGCGCCGCCACGTCGTCCAGCCACGCGCCGCCGCAGCCGCCGTCGGACCCCGCTAGCACCTCAATGCACATCTCCGCCAGCGCCGCCGCCGCCTCCGTCCCCTGGGCGAGCAGCGCCGCCGACGACCGGAGCACCGCCGCCGCTTTCCCGGCATCGGCTGCCACCTCATCGAAGAAGTACGCCTCCGTCCGCCGAAGCAGGCCGCCGTCACCCCCCATCTCCAGCCACTCCGCCGCCACCCGAAGGGCCGCGAGGTTGAACGGCGTTATGACGACGTCCGCGCCGTAGCAGTAGCAGGCCGCGTCCGCGAATGCCTCCGCCGTTATGCCTGACGGCAGGGTGACGATGATGTCGGAGGATTCCCTTAGTTGCCGTCTTAGGTAACCGCTTCGCATTATCAGTAGATCCTGCTCATTTAATTACATATATTATTTCTAAACAAATAACCCTTAGCCCTTGATTTTTCACCCATGATTTATAGCAATTTAATTTTACCACCCATTTTATAAATATAATTTATAATATTATTTAAAAAAAACTTAAAATTTTTTACAACATTGCACTAAGATTAAGACGAGCAGCCGATGAATAAGTTAAAAAAATAAACAGCTGTGATGGATGGCATGTCTGTCCACACATAAATAAATGAAATCAGATCGATTCTCGAAATGTTTTTTTAGATTTTTCTCAATGCCCTGGCTATTCAAAAAACTTAAGAAGCTGATGGATTATCTATTTTCAAAAAAATCAAAGAATTTCATGATGAATGGCATGCCTGGCCACATGATGCATGCAGTGTAAGTCACATGTCTGATCTAATTAGAATTTACTAAAATTTTGGAATTTTACCAAAAATAATAAAAATCTCGTGGAGCTATCGCAAACAGGGTAAAATGCAAACGAATTTTGAGAAATAGAAAAGGACGTGTAAGGGGCAATAAAAACATAATAAATGGTGGCAGAATTTCATTTATTTTTTTTGTCCCCAAACTGCAGTGGCTGCTGTTGTTGAGGTTGAGGTTGTCGGCGTGGTTGGCGTTGGTGGATCGCATGGATGAACCGTTAGATCCTAATCCAAGGGATGGAGATCATGTTAGAGCACACTATTTAACTTGATACCTGTTGGAATTCCGTTTTTTTTTTGAGAAAATATCTGTTAGAGTTCAAACTTGTGCCTTTCCTTAATTAGTCTTAGAGCAATTGAGTTAAACATTATTTGGCATTATAACTAAATAATGATAGAATAAAACCGTAGAATTAGGCATACAAACTTAATTTACTTAATTATTATTAGTAATTTCCAGTACCCAATATAATTACTACATTTAATTAAAACTTTTGTCACTGTTCATGAATTATGAATTAGTAGGGAAAATTGTGGTTTGTATGAATTTTCATACAGGACTGTTTTATGTCATTCAATCTTCCACAATTTGAAACTGCATGATACTAAATAGCATTTCTTAACCCACCACAAATCGGATAATTAATTGTGTATTAATGCTGTATAGCTAAACTCTAATTTAATGAAAAGATGAAATTAGGAAAACATCATGGTATGAATGCTCAAACAATGGCTGGTTTTGCCTTCTAAGATCCGTTTCCTTGAGGTTTTGCCATGTGTCTCGGAGAAAGCCAGGTGTTAAAAATAAGAAAAGAAGAAAAGTGGCAGAACTTTTTTTTTCCATGCTAGCTAAAAATTATACTCAATTGAAAGATTGGGCAAGGCCAGAGCAGCAATACAAAGGTAATGAAACAATAGGAAAAATCGGATAATTAATTGTGTATTAATGCTGTATAGCTAAACTCTAATTTAATGAAAAGATGAAATTAGGAAAACATCATGGTATGAATGCTCAAACAATGGCTGGTTTTGCCTTCTAAGATCCGTTTCCTTGAGGTTTTGCCATGTGTCTCGGAGAAAGCCAGGTGTTAAAAATAAGAAAAGAAGAAAAGTAGCAGAACTTTTTTTTTCCATGCTAGCTAAAAATTATACTCAATTGAAAGATTGGGCAAGGCCAGAGCAGCAATACAAAGGTAATGAAACAATAGGAAAGAATGAATTGAAACAAAGAACTAAAGTATAACATATTTTTCAAAAATCCATACCGTGAAAACTAAATCCATACCCTGTGAAGATGGAAGCATTGATCATGAACACGGATGACCACGTCCGTCTTACATCCTGTGGCCCGCGACCTTTCATCGATCAAATTAAGAAGACATGCATCATATAATGGCAGAATATAATGTTATGTGTGGTAATATATATATATATATATATATAGATGTATGGATGGATGTATGTATGTATGGATGTATGGATGCAAGCATATATAAGAGCATTGAGGTTTTACAGACCAAGCCTCTACTCTGCTTTGGAGAGAAGGTGGAGATGGCAATGATGGAGATGAAGAGGAGAGAGGAGTTGGAGTGGTGGTGGCAGAGAGATTCGGTGAGACGGAGTTGAAGCAATCTTTATGTTTTTTTTCTTCATCCTCTTCTTCTCCTCCTTCTTCTTCTTCAATTACTTCTTCTTCTTCTTCTTCTTGATCATCTTCATAGATGGTGTCAACCACACCCAATTCTTTCCACGCTCTCATCGTCTCGCTTATTTCCTTTGGCTTGACCCCTTTCTCCCTCTCGTTAAGGAGCGCACCTTTCCAGGCCTTTCTGTTGTCCCTGACCTTGCAATTAGGGTTTTGCTGGGGGGTATTAAATGGATGAGGCATTGAATGCATGCATGTGAGAGGTCATAAATGTGGTGCGTCCCCATCTCCAGCTCTCGCTACAGGCAGATCAAGAAATTTGAATTCTTTGGACAAATGTGCTCAGATTTTTAAATATTTTCTCCTGCATTTGCTTTATTGATGCATGCATCCATTAGATATATTTTGGCATAATTGTAACTTAGTTGCATGATGGTAGTTGAGGGCCTTGAAGGTTAAAAAATTTATCCAAAAATCTATATTTTTTAAGATAATATTTAAATAAAAAATAATTTATTTATGTCATTTTATGTATTAAAAAATAGCTTGAGAATCTATTCCCATGTTCTTTTGCATTATTACTTTTCTGAATAAGTTGCTAAACTCTATTTACATGTTCCATAATATTCTTTATTACATATATTATTATAATATTTTATAGTATAATATATAATATAATATAGATAATATATATTACATATAATATAATATAGATAATATATATTATATTTCATTATAATAGAATATTAAAATAATATCATATATTGTTAAAATATTATTATAGTCTTAGGGGTATTTTAGGAACAAATTTAAAAAATTATCTTTTTCGACTGATGAAAAAGAGACTTACCCACTTTTTAGATACATAAGACTTTTCTCCTATTTCATAGATAAATACTATTCATAGAAAAATAACTTACCCATTTAGAGAAGCATAAGAACATGGATTAATTGATTAATGAAAAAATTGACTAACTTTCTCATAATATTTATCTACCAAAGAATGGACACTGAAGAGTACTAAGCAAAATCTACAACTAGAAATTCTACTCTCCCTATTAGTCAAGTAAGCCCTGTGGTGGCAAAAATTGATTTATAGATTTAATGTAAATCATATCAATTTAAAGTGAAATTCAGTACAACTTATTCTTGGAGCGGCTTTTCCACCATACAAGTCTACTGTAGAAGATGAAAATTGGAAGATCTCCTTTACATATATTTTTTTTTCTCCTTTTAAGTCGACTTTTAGAAGAATCCTTAGGCTGAAAAGTGAAAATCAAGTATAAAGCCCTTTGACTACTAATTCTATGCTATGGAAAGCAACAAGAACAAGGAACTTATCTTCTTTAAATGATTTCCCATAACCAATCTTGCCTGCTGCCCGACCTTTATTGTTCGTTCGCTCCTGACCGGTGTCCCCTCCCGGATGGTCGAGTTCACAAATGACCTTTTTTGGAATTTACTTGTGCTTTGTTCCTTTTTTTTCTCTATAAAATTGCTAAAATTTTTATAAACAAAAATGATTTTTAGTTGGATGGTACATATTGGTACCTCAACCACATCTGTAGATCTCATGTCTATCATACCGTTTTGGCCTTTGAAAGTAATGCAGAACAAACGAAAACAAACCCCTTAACCCATTAACCCCTTAACCCATTATATCTATATTTGCTTAGTCAAAGGAGGTTAATGAACCAATAAAAAGAGTACCATATATTCTTACCCAAAAGGAAAAAGAAAATGATAAACATAAATTTGCACGCACGACTTTTACTCATTTATTCTGCCCAACTTGCGCACTTGGATAAAGCTATTCCATCAAAAACATGGAAAATGCTCATTGAGGTTTACCCATTAATCTTTGGGTAAACATTTTTTCCACTTTAACCCGATTCTAGTTTACAAGAACTATCGGAGTCCTTTTAATGGACTTAGATTTAAAACTTATATTGTTCATGATTTAGTTTTACCTAGTTTTCTATCTTCTAGTTCTATATATTTTGAAGCATGATGACAACTTCTAGGGCTAAACCTTCAAAGCTGTGCCTATATTAATTAGGTTTTAAATATATACAGCTATGCCCAATAAACCTTAACAGCTTTATTTAGCTGTTGTTCAGTTAACATACGCTATTTGCTATTTTCACTGTTTAAAGTGTTAATTGTATATTTATATTTATACAAATATGAGGGCATGTCGAGTGTGATGCTAACGATGCCTTTATTTCTTTATTATTTATTATTGCTATTATAATGGTAGCAGTGGCTTTTATTTTATTACAAAAAGCCTATTCAAGGTTGGGGGCAGACAAATAACTTCTATCAGTCAAATTTAAATCCATTTATTTCTTTTTTTCCCAAAAAAAAAAGGGAGGTTTCCCACCCACTTTCAGGGAACAGGTCGTACTGATCTTCTTTTACGATAGTGACCATTAGATCACACCCTGCGCAAATCTCCAAGCACTCCAAACTCTTTCATTCATCTGTATAGGTCTGGAAGCGATCGTTGTACAGTCCAATAGTAGATTCGTACGAAGTAAGGTAAATCCTTCTTTTCTGAAAGACAACCACCGTACTTAATTTCATTGAGATTATGAAAGAGATACAACTACAGAATAAACATACAAAAAAGGGACCTAACTTGGAGAATCTCTCTTAAAAGCACTGAATAACAAAACAAAACAAAAGTATAACTGCTCGAAACGACTCTATGCATGCAATTGTATTTTTCTCTGATAAGCAGGTTGCTTCCTTCCTGCCTCCATGTATGTGCTCAAGTCTTTCTTCTTGCCCAACACTTCTGTAAAGAAAAACTGTCCAAATGCTTCCCTTCTTCCAGCATCCGCCTCCCTCGGTTTTAACAAAGATACACACCGATTCTGTTCGATCCAGATGCTCCACATGATGGCAACAATCTATTGATTAATCCCAGACATGTTGAAGAGATGCCGGAATGTACCTGGTCCTCACATTGTGTTCAAAGTTTCTTTAAAGTTGGAGGTGGTCTTTGGACACCTGTCCTCCCAAGCTTGGTCTCCAAATTTCTAGTGAAGGGTGACAAGTAGAATGTAATGTATGCGTTCTGAAAAAGCCAACCAGAAAACCACCTTCTTTTCTATTTATATGGAGCTTGTGCTCTAGTGCAGCTGACAAAAAAGGGGCTGCTGAGTTGAAGGGACATAGCACAGCAACCCCATTTACAAATTCACAAAAGGAGTTGACAGAGAAAATTGAAGAAGAATTCTATCGCCATATTGGCTGATGTCTTTGATCGGATCATAAAGGTCAGAGATCTCCATTAGAAAACACTTTTCTGCCAGCATTAATAAGCCCAGTGACCATCTGCCAGTTGTGAAGTTCCAAAGTTCTGCAAATAGTAGCCTCAATATCCGGACATATGGGGAGAAAAGGAAAAATATCAGCTGAAGTTGTATGTCCAGGCCAACAATCCTTCCAGAATCTACAGCAGGAAAAACATTGTCAAGTGCATGATTAAGACTTGCCCAGAAAGTATCCAATCTTCATGTGATTTGCTTCCAAATGGTGGGCATATTCCTCTTGTTACCTCGGTAAGACACTAGCCTTTTCTTCAGTAATGATACTTACCGATTACCAGGCTCCAAGATTAATCCAGGCTTGCAGGAAGTCTCGAGGACCACTTAGCCAAAAGAGCTTGACTGAAAGTTTTCAGATCTAGGACACCCAGCCCTCCTTTTGATTTGCTAACTACAACACAGCTTACAAGACATGCAAAGGAATTAGCTTCAAATACACCTTTCCATAACAACCTTCGAATATTATCCAATGGGGGGGGGGGGGAGAGAATTGAATCAGTTATTAGCCGCCACCTGGAGGGTCATATACAGCAATTTTGAAACCTTAGCAGTGCACATATTCTCGCCAGAACACTCCCATTTTTCTCCTGTTAGGAGGGTCCTCCTTTCCATCTGTGGAGCATTCAACAATTGCCGGCATAGCTTTGTTCCCTCTATTTATACCATGACTTAAAATGGGTGCTCTTTTCCACCTGCATGCATGCTTCTGCAACAATAATCCTAACAGAGATGCCATTTTTATAGTTGAATGAAACAAAGCAGAATAAATAAAATATCTCTCAGCCTTTGGGCCAATTGATAGGATAATAAACTCTAGCAAGGTGAAACTAAAATTCATCAAAATTGTTTCAAATTATAAAGCCAATTCAATCTCTACAAAGAATATATCCTAAACAATCTAAAGAATTCATTGGCTATGCTACAATGCTTTCACAATTTTACCTTAAAACTTTGTCAAATAAATGTTTACAGAACAAAACATCAGCAGGAAAGTATGGCTTTAATTTATTGATAAAAGTAAATTTTACTTCAGCATGAGGGTCATACCACGGATCCTGAAATGACTTCCTGTACTAGACGGAAGAGAAGACACTGAGGTTCGAAGAAATCAAATCTGCATCATTTCTCTGCTTGTTAGTCCATTCAGAAAATAATCCTATAGTATGATCAGCAGAATTCTCTGAGCTGTTACCTTGGTTCAAAGCTAAGAGAAACAAGGCTAAAACTATATCATTCTCAAATGCAAATTCAGCAAGACAAACTAATGCGACAATTTCTCAGTCTAATGAGAGAAGCACCTTGCGAGGGAAAAGACATTACAAATCTACCACAGGTCAAGTTACCTCCAAGAACAAAAGGAAAACAGTAAGTAACCTAAAAACCCACCCACATCAACCAATTATCCCTACTGATCCAAAACTTCAACAAAAAGATGTCTGCGGTATAATTTATTGCCTGTAACTTCTGGACCCAACTGAGAAATTCAAATTTCACCCTCTATCTACGCACAGTTCATGGCTTGAGAGCAAGCGCCAGACCAAACTTGGGTGCCCTGTCCAAGTCCTTGGTGTCAAACTCACCAGAGATGGTCAAAATCGACTTGGGCTTCAGCTCATGCTGTAGAAGTGCTGCAAGCTTGCCAGAGTTGTTGAGCCTCGACTTCACAGTAGTTTGAGGATCAATGATGTATTGCCCTCCAACAGTGAATGTGTTTTCATTGGTGGAGAACCTTCTGGTAATTTCTCCAACCATGGCACTCTTCTGCATCTCATCCAAATGGTAAACATATGAAGCTCTGAGCGTGTCTCCCTTGTCCGCCCTAGTAAAAAATGACCGGAATTTATTAACAAAATTGATCAGCTTCTATACCTACCCTGTTATGGGATGTTAATGCTAGAAAATGTGAAAATAGGCTAAGAACTTACAGAATTATGGAAGCATTATAATCTGGCTTTCCCAAGCTTATTCCAGCATTGTACTTGGTAAAAGTTCCTGAAGCTGTGTCAAAACCAGCCTCTGCACCAAAGGCAATGCCATGGATACCTATGGTCCCCGAGAGGTCAACGACAGGCGATTGCTTCAAGGCCACAGCCGTGGCTACACCCGCATGGTCGTGGAAATATTGAATCTCTAGCTGGGAAAAAAAAGCAACATGTTTAAGAAACCAACTATTAGCTTTGTCGCGATCCTTCTAACCTTGGAACAGTCAGTACCTTTCCAGAATTGTAATCTGGCAGCTTAAAAGAAGCAATAGTTTTTGTAGATGGCAAGATCTCTGACATGGTGAGAGTTGTTGAGACCTGGTGTACATTGAAAAAAGTACCTGTTTAAGATTATTGAACAGTTTGCAGTTTAAATAACAGTAAGGAGAAGGAGAACAGTTGGCAGCAACAAACATTTGAATCTGTGTCGACTTTAACATCAACAAGGGTGTTCTTGTACTTGTACTGCGTACCAATGTCAAAAGAATAAAGCCCCCCTTTCTTCACAGCAGCAGAAGTAAGGCCCTGAAAATAAATCAGACAAAATTAGGTGTCACTTTCCAATTAAATATATTTATAGGGAGAAGCAATAGGCACACAAACCAGATGATAACAGAACCACCAAATGAATGAGAAAATTGTGACATTAATCAACAACTACCAGCAAATGAATAACTAATTATTTATTAACATGGACACAAGAAATTGGATGACAGCAACAAAAGCCAAAGGATAGTTACATCATTATCATCAAAAAACATAAGCAGAAGGGAAAATCTGTTAAAGTGTTAATATATATACACACACAAGAACTGTACTGGGTAAAAGACATGCTAGGGGACTGCATTCCATATTGATACACTGTGTACTGGTATCAATTTTCTGCCAGAATGGTACAGTACCACTCGAACCATCCTATTCCAGTGGTTTTCAAAACCTTGTGTGCGTGTGTGTGTGTGTTTATAGCAGAGCTAATATGTGGCCACCCACACACAGTCCATTTAACGTCAGCCTAGATTGGACGACCTAGGGCCTGGCATCGATAATCCAAACTGTCAGATGCAATCAATTATCTCTAAGTTAGTTACTGTCAAAAAGTCATGCTATTTGGAGATCCCTAGCTTATATATCTAGTGGTCAAAAAATATGCATTATTCATATCATTTAAACTCTCCGTTTTTGACCAGCAGGCAACAGGTATGGTGCATGGGACCAACACTTCTTTTTCTCGCCTAGCCAGCCACTTCATTCAATCAATCAGATGTTCTGTTCCAGGGCACTGGCATTCATGACTTTTTTCTTTTTTCAATTTAGGACTTTCTGAAAAGGCCAGCTTACGCTGCTTACTTATCTAATATCAACTGAATGCCGTCAAGACACTATCACTCTCAAAAATTATATACATGCAAGGAATTCAATTCCTGAACATGCTTAGATTCATAAAAGATGCATATACCAGGAATCTCCAACTCACATGATTGTTTCATAGTAAGCAATTTACATACATACACACTTATATATATAAACATGTGCACTAATTTCATAGCATTTTCATATTGTCAAGTGTCAACAATTTGAAACAATGCACAGAGAACAATTAATGCAAACATAAATCAAATGAAAAACTGAAGACCATTTTACGTATAAAAAAAAAAAAAACCTATCTAGAAAAGTAAGTCTTTAAGTTTCTGCAAATTTTTTGAGTGTCTTATCTAGGAAAGCTGAACAAAAACAAAATAGTGGTAGAGGCGTAGAGCATTGAACTAGACAAGGAGAGTGACATCAACACTAATCAAGATCATGATCACCACTGGAATAGAAAAGCTGAATAAGACCAACAATGGTTAACATAGTAAAGAAGCTACACAAAATGAAGAATTCAGTGAGCAAATAAATGAGAGCAAGTGCACTTAAACAGACAAGCTGCAAAAGAGAGTATGATACAGCAACAATGTACACAGAACTCACGGGAAAACAAGCTTCAGAACATTTGTCAGCATGATAAATGGATACAACCAAGCATGTAAAACTGCATTTGATTTAACAAATCCGGTATCGTTCAAATAAATGAAAGTGCCATACTACACTAATTTAAGCAAACACTATACCTCATTCCAGTTGAGTTACATAGTCTGAAGATAATACACACCAATTATTTCATAATCCTGAATTTCCTTTTTCTTTTTTTCTGAGAAACTATCATCCTGAGCTTTAGATTTTCAATAACTATCAATTTAGCCTATCATTCTGAAAGATAGAATAGTAGAACATATCAACAAATTATCTAAAGTCAAAGCTCATCATCAAGATTCTGTCAGATCCCAAATCTAACAATATTTTGCAGAAGCTAACAGAATTGTAACTATCTGAACAAGAATTTCAAAAAGCCATCTGAAAGACCACCAGATGTCAACAGGGATACCAAGATCACCATTACAAGGGAAAAGGGTGAAAGGGGCTACAGAAAATGTAGAATAATAAAAGATGTGCTACATCAGCATGTCTTTTAGAAGAAATACAGTATCGAAGGGTCAACAGCGGTCCAAAAATAAATATAAATTAACGAACATTTTTTAAGAGGATGTAAGACCGAGGGTATCAAGAAAGACTACACACGCATAACATAGTGCTACATAAGATGCTTAGCTCTTCAGCTAACAGAAAACCAAGGATGTTAGTCAAATCTATAATAGTAGCAGAATGTATTATCTGATGTTCAATGTTATGCAACAGAACCATGGCTATATCTTATGTCAATCTTCAAGGATTATATGTTTTGATGATGAAGAGGCATGTCCAAAGTGATCTCTTCCAAGGCTGAAAGTGGAGATGAGACAATATGGAGCCCGAAGACCATATATGGGCAGTGCCCACAAAACTTGTGATTATGAGAGGTAAGTAACCAAAAGGCAGATGATAAATGGGAGCCTTTTTCAGGAAAGTAACTTCGGAGACTGAGCAGAGTGGAGGTTGAATGATATGGAGCAGTACACTCCCATCATTCCAATGCAAAATCAGCCGCTAGTGGGTCATGGAATGAGCTTAAGGGATGTATGACCTTTCTTGGATAGAAGGAAAGAAAATTAGATAGCTTTTCTCCTCTCATTCCGGACTTGAGCTTGATAATGAAGAGGATGCATGCGCCCAGAGGTAGGTAACCAAGAGAAATGATGCGTATCACATTTCCATATGAAATATTTGCATGTCATAGAACTCACTGTGCATAGAAATGGGGTATGGAATCCACTAAAACTGTTCAAAATACAGGCTTTCATGTGGACAAGCAAGCTCCAATCTTAACAATTAATAGGACATGCAAAAAGAAACCAGTGTCCCATTTATGTCATTGTGAAGTTACTTTGAGTATTCAAGGCATGATAGCTGAAAAAGTAAGAATTCCTTTCAAACTCTGAGACTTTCCAGGTCTTGCAGAAAGCATTTAAATGCTGCTACAAAGTGTTAAGTTTTCATGGGATCACAGGATCCCATCATCCTAAAAGATGCATAGCTCACATCTTTCTCCTCACCAACTTTTGCCAAGTTATCTTTTCTATTCCCTTCTTACTTTTCAGACTTACATCACCTTATCACTTTCGTATGGGCACTCATGATGCCCTTCCTTCTTCTATTATACTTTCGATCATAAGAATTTCATATTAGCATATGCTCGAAAAGGCATGATGAATTCCAGAGTTCCATTCACAAATTGATTTTGCAAGAGTTCTCTTCGTATAACTAGGTTCAAGGATTTAAGGGGGCATGCTGGCAATTGAACATGGCAAATGTCAGCATGTTAAAAAATGGCTACGGTATGCACGCAGTCAAGGGAATGGAAAGCGCATATACAGTATGCAGCCTGCATATACAAATGCTTTTTCTTTCAAACAAAATAAAATACAATGTAAACAATAAAGATGACAATCACATATCTTTTGGATAAATAATAGCCATATTAATAATAAAAAATAATTACTGCTAGATACTTAATATCAAATATCTGTAGTTATAATTATTAATTTAACATTATTAACATTACCCATATCCAGTCTGTCTGAAGCCCACATCCAACCTAATCATCAGATTGAACCAATTCCATCTGGCTGTGCCCGCATAAGAATGGGCTGCATACATGGCCCCACAATGCAAAGTGATACATATACAGCCGTGCAATGCACAATGGACTATTTTTCAGTCCAAACAAATGATGCTTTCATAGGTTGGCATCATGAAGAAATGATAGTGAAGCATGTCCAAGAATCTATAAACGCTCTGCCAATCTTAAATATATTTAACACAGTTTGAAAAGAGTAAGAATCTGAAAAAACAATGATTACAACAGTTAAGCAAGAGAAATGCAGCTAGATGAATAGGCAATGGCAAATTAGAAAAGTTTTTTACGACATTCACAAAAACTGAAATTTTTCTAATGAGGCATCATCATGAATTCGAAATGTTTGGTGAGTAAAGCATTTTGTCAAGAAACAAAAAATAAATAAAATAGGGAGTTCATGGAAAGATATCATCACAAGTTTCAGGCAAAGAAATATGATAAAATAGTGCACTCTTGGCAAACAAATGAATTGTGCACTTGAAAATGAAAAAGCTAAAGCAGCTAGACAAATAGCAGCTCAAACCTATAACATAAGGTGTGCCAAGAGAATTGACATTGATGTACTTTAGCTGCTAGCAGTATTTACTGCATGCATCAATAGTCAAACTCCATTATATTCCCTAGAGATTCATCAATGCTATACTATTATCAAAATAAGTTGATCTTCACAAAAACTTTCTTCAAGCCTCAAATGAGAACTTGCTTAATTCATCACAATGTACAATTTAATATAACAAAAAGCAACAGATGGAGGAGCTACAACAATCAAGATATTTAAAAAACTTAACCATGGATGTCATCTCTCCTTATGATGATTCAATGACCATTTCTTTGTCTTGTATAATCTCTTTCCCAACAGATTAAAAAAATTATCAGCATGCCAATTTTTTAACTTTATTTATGTGAACAAAAAATTGGCCAATATAATAACTCCAATGTTAATACATAAGAATGTATTTATCTATTGAAGATCAGTATTTTTTAAATAAAACAAAAAAGGAACCGATAAAAAAACTGAGGCAATTTTGGGGCTGATCTATAATCCTTAAGCAAAATTGCCTTAAACTAGAAAGAATAGAACAATCCAGAACGGTAGAAACCATAATTAAAAAGAAAGCAACTTTCCTCCTTCCATAATAATGTTAGCCTTTCAACCCCTCCAAAAAATGGATCATCATTCATAATCCAAAGCTAAGTTTTAGATCTAATCTCCCAAAAAATGACTTTTGAAGTAGATTTTTGATAGTTATCACAAATATCGCAAACCTCTATTTTCTCATTATTGTAAGACAATCCATTTGTATGGTTAAAATCCATCTTTATAACATTAAATATGAACAAGGAAGAAAGAGGATATGTAAAATCAATGAACCCACAAAAAAAGGATCATCATGATATGAAAATTTAAAAAGAAAAAATAATACCAATAAGTAGCCAATTTTGGCCCACCAAGTCAAAAAAAAGGAGAATAGATTTCAAAGGACAAATAGAAGATATCATGCATTATTTCTGCCGATTATGTCCCCAAAATACAATATTTGGTAACCACGGATTTATGTAGTATGCTTTTGGCCTTTGTTTCATTTCAAGGCATCTTTCAAATGGTTCAGCAAATATAAGAAGATATTTGCCCTCATAATCCCCAGCCAACCATCATAAGCAATGTACCTAAAAGAGAACTTTAAAAAACAATCAAACTATAAAATCTTAAATTCACTTTAATTGGATTAGTTACCATCTATACTGATCTACATAATAAATCACAAAGATACATCTGAGTTGAGTTAACAATCATGAATCTAACAACCTAACACCATCTTGAATACATCTTTGGTAAGTAACCACTAGATTCTATTCGTTGAGAATGTAGAATCTCATTTCTACAAATTTAACTAAGAAATCATCAATCAGATGCATTCTCCCGCATAATTGCAATGCACATCCTTACTTGCAAATTATATCTACCAAATGCTTCAATTGTGAGCCAAACATAATCTAATGTAAATCCAAAGGTTCAAAGTTCTAGCAAAGCTCCCCCCAAATGTATCGAATCAAGTGAAGAAAATTTTTGTAAAATCAAAATCTCTTTTTCGCAAAGTTACCGGGGAAAAAAACTTGTGGAATAGTATCACATAGCGGTACAATTACTCCAAATGCCAATACCATCCACAGGTTTATAAGATGATATATGTGCCTAACCATCCAATATGATATGCTACTCTTAATTTTTCTGCAACCAGCTAATAAGCTAATCTTTTCATTTTCTAACCTTTTTATTATTAGGACTTGAACAGCCATGATATTGCCATAACGCATTTTAATATATCTTATTAGGCAGGCAAAATCAATATCAACCATCAGCTAATGGAGGGCATCATAGGAAAGCGGTGGGCAACCAATTGACAACAAGTTGCTTTTCTCTCCCTCTCTCTTTTGGGAAAAAGCTAAAAGAAATGGACCATCCAATCTAAATAGATAGCATCCAATTCAATAAGAAACCCTCCAACTGTTCTCTCTCCACCTCCATCCACTTTAACTTCCACCCCATCCTCCCTATGACATCTTATCACCAATGAGCACCAACAATGGCAACACACCTGTTTCCATCCTAACATGCCCCTACCATAGATGACACTACGCTGCTCTAACCCCCATCATCTGCACCTCCCTCCCCCATCACAGTGAGACCAGTTCATTGATGAGATCTGTCAACCCGGCGCACCACCCAACGGGAATGTCATGCAAGAGAGAAGTTGTTGTCACTCTGCCATTGTGCGGAGAGAGAGAGAGAGAGAGAGAGAGAGAGAGAGAGAGAGATGAAGTTTAGTCTCTTTCTAAATGGCACCGTAATGCCCATGCAAGTCTAGTTATTTACCATACTTGCCCCTCATATTGTGCGTGAAACTAGCTGTTTCAAGCAGGATCTTGACCATTTAAATCATAATAAATCATGAGTAATCACCATAAAAATATGTAGTATGAATTAAAAATCAGTTTCAACTTCCCCCTGCATATAGACGTATTTCTCTCAGACAAGTTCATCCCTTTTAGAAACCAGAACTTTTTCCTATGCCTCAAACTTTGAAAAGATATGATTTGAATGGATCAATGAATTAAAACTGGTTTCCTTTGCCCCCACAATTAAAATGAGAAAAATAAGAAACCTGATTTTTGTCCAAAAGAGGCATGTTCATCAAAGTCAATTGGATGGAATACAAGTGACACATATTTGACCTTAATTTTTTATTCTTCCCTTTGCAACCTTTCCAATAACATGCAAGAAAGGCACTCACCTTCTAACTCAACTTTCAAACTTAGTCATGCTACTCTTCCTGCTCAACTAGGTAGACCCTGCCAGCTTTAAAATTCTCATATACTATTTCATGTGGTTGCCTTCTCTTAAGTAGACATAAGAAATCAAACAAATGAGTCATTCCTCCCGACATCACCCTTTTCTCGATGGAGTAGAAATCTTGCATTAGCTCCTCTATAACTCCCATTCGGCTTTAAGCCACTATACAACAAGGTGTTTGTACTTAGATTTTATAACCTTACAAGAACATTAAGGGCATGTTTGGTGTTGCTTGAGAAAAGCACTTTGGAACCCTTAAGGCAAAAAAAGTGCTTCCTTGATAAATAAGTGTTTGGAAATAACATATGGAAAGTGCTTATATAAGAAGAAAAGTCAATAAAGTGTTTTTAGGAGAAGCCAGAAAACTGAGCTCTTGGCTTCTCCTTCTGTGAGAAAAACTTCTTGAAAAAGTAGAATCAACACCAAATATGCTCTAAGCTACGTCCATGCAGCAAAAATGGGAGACTAAGATCTTCAGCATAGGTTAGTCATACCGACCACAGACTGGATCTGATGATGCCCTGTGAGGTTTTACAAAAAAAATAAATCATGACATTTAGGACAAATGACAGGCTATCACATAGCTACCAGTCATTCCCCCCTTTGTAGGAAAAGATTGGCAAATTGGATGGCCAACTTCTCACTCAAAGTTGAATTCTTACCCATGAATGCTTGCACATTTAAAAAAAAAAAAAAGAAAGAGAAAAGCTGAAGAATTAAATAGGTCAGTTTAGAAAATATATAGAGGCTGAAAGAATGAACCAGAATACCATGGAATTGAAATTATGAACAAAAATAAAGAACCATATGGCTGCTAATCAATCTTTCTGATGAAGACAGAAAGGGGGGGGGGGAGGGGAATACTCATACATCCCATTGGGGAAAAGGTGAGGAAGGGATTCATGACATATGTGCAGAAACAACCAATGGAATGGCCCACGATATCAGTCATACACATGCAGAGATAGAGGGGAAAGAAAAGCTAATTAGCACATTCTTATAGAATTAGATACACTTGTAAACCTCCAAATGATCAATAATTACAACAGTGAATCAAAACAATTACGCAACTATGCATAAACAACTAACATACATCACATATAATGAGTACTTAAGGACTAAAAAAGAACATCTTCAGAAATTTGACCACAAATGAATGCAACAGTTGTTCTACTTTATTTTCAACTACAAGCACACCAAAAAAAAAAAGAAAAAAAAAAGAAAATTGGCATTAGTAAAAAAACAAAAAATCTTGTCCGTAGACTACTAAGATTGGCCAACTAGACACGCTTGAAGATATGAACAAGAGAAAATCTAATTCAAAGATCGGATCAACAATAAAGGCTTCCACAAGTTAACCAGGAAATCGCATCACACGATCTAATCTATCAATAACCCTAACATTTCACAACAGAAAGACATCAATCCGAAACCTAGAAACACTAGAAATATTCCCCAGAGACCAATAGAATCATCTATAAAATTGAGAACTGAGAATAAAACAAGAAATACGAGATTCAAAATAGGAAGAAGGAGATGAAGGATCTGAGGTGTTACCACTCCGGAGGCGCTGTAGGTCGAGATGGTTAACTTCTGGTCACAGCTGTAGTCCTTGGTCAGCAGATCTAAATACCACAAAAAAAGATTAAAAAAAAACCAAAAAAAACCAAAAAAATTGGACAAGAAGGCCAAGAATCAAAAAATAGCCAGAAAAGATCCAAAAAGGACAAGGATTTGGCGGGAGATTGGGGCGCAAGAGGGGAGGAGAGATCGAAACCTTTGGCCTTCTTCCCAATGTCCGAGAAGAGCCCTGGTCCCTTCATGGCGGCGGCGACGGCAGCGGCAGAGAGAGAAAGAAAGAGAAGATCAAAGGAGTGGATGAACGGGGCGAGGAAGGGTGTGGGGGGAGAGAGAAGAGAGAGGAGTGGATGAGTTGGATTCGGTGGTGGCTTCGAAACGGGGCCTGCGACTGCCACGAACTTGGGGGAGGGGAAAATTCCTTTTATTCTCTCTCCTCATATTATATTTTCTATAATAAATGAATTATTATATTTTATTAAAATTTTGAGAGGGGAATAGAAAATGGACCGTTGGATGGAAATAAATGGATGGGTCCTCGGGTGACAGCATTAATCAGACGGTTAGCAGATGAGGGTGATACATGCACAGAGGCTAGCTTGGAACAATGGAAATAATGGTGGCATGAGCCCTTCGACTTGAAAAAAATTAATTAGATATAGAAGCTAAATATTTGTCTTTTTTTTCTTTCTTTTTTTTTTTGATGATATTTTGGGTGCAAGTGGGGGTAAGTATAATTGGTATTCGGTTTGGGCTTGGGCTGATGCATATTTTAAGTTTGGGCTGGGCTTGTCTTTGACCATGCCAACTTAACTTCAAATATCAGGGGAGAGGCATTAGGAGCCTCAGGACTGGAGCAAATAAGAGGAACTTGTACCGCATAAGAATAATCACCAACAACCATATCCATGATCTCCAGAACATCTTCCAGATTAGCAATATAGCAAGTGAAATTAAAAGCTTCTAAGTTGACCATTAAAACAAAGTTGTCATCTAATTCATTTAGTAAACCAGAAGATCTAACAAACTTCTCGAACGGATTTACATCTAGGGATGCAAATGAGACGAGCAGCTCATAAACTGCTCGAGCTCGACTCAACTATTGCCAAGCTCGATGAAAAAAATACTCAGCTCAAAAGCTCGCAAGTCTAGTCAAATATACATATTTATAATAATAATAATATATTTTTATTTATAATATATATTATTAATATAATATTTAAAATATTATATAATATTATATTTTAATTATATTTTTTAATTATAATCAAATTTCAAGCTCGAGCTTGAGTATGGCTCGATTAATATTCAAGTTGAGTTGAGTCAATCTGGAATCTCCCCAATTCTACTAAAACTTAAGTCACTTAAAAATCTAAAGATTTTTCATTGGATCAATTCTAGCAACTTTTGGCGTTTCTTTTTCTTTCCGTAAGTCGAATTTTCTACTTCGAACCAACCTTCCAGCCCGAGCAAACCACAAGCCGACGAGTTTTTGTAGATCATGATCCCTAAACGTAGCATCCGGTGCTAGCGGCGGGCTTATGTTTTTAATTTTTAAACCATAGATAAAAACAGCTCCTATGCTTCTCCCCAAAGCCCAATTATTTGACGAACCTTCAGGCGACTCGAAACCAGCCACGTCTCCCTCATTGAGTAAGCTCTTAGCGCTGCCAAATTGGCATCCATCCTCCATGCACGAGTCTATTACATCTCCAAGAACAGCAATCATATACTCCAAAATAAATAAATAAATAAATAAAAACCTATTACTGCGTTGATCGATTTACAAAACTAAATTCTTAAATCCATCAATTACACTTCCCACAAGACCAACATAACATACATTTACATTTAGACAGTAATTTATCCGAACCAGATCAAACGAAAAGAAATTAATTTAAAGAAAACAGAAATTGCGATCATTCTCGCAAGGCGTCGCCTCTCAGGCTCCGAGATGGGGCGAAATGCGGATCCGAGGAGAGGTATTCGGATCCGATAGTGGGCGGGGGGAAGTCGGATGGGGTGCGGCGAAGGTTAGATGAGCTTTCCTGCTGTTCGTCGGCGACGAGCGGCTTCCTGCTGCCGTCGCCGCGGCCGGTGGAGCCGTCGGAGAGGCAGCGGTAGCCTCTTCGGTTTTGGCTTTTCTTGATCGCGTGTATGATGAACGGTATCATGCCCTCCATTTCGTGCACTTCTTCGTTTCTCTCTCTAGAACTCTCTCCTGCGAGTATATTGTGGATGACGGAGAATGGTTAGATGAGTTGCTTGCGCCGGGTGCTTGTGCTTCTTGCTTTGTCTGCATCGTTACCTACTACCATCACGATCCATGCATTGCGGCTGGACACATGGCTGCTAATTGCTATATGATTCTCCGTTTGTGGCCATTATTGGGAAGAAGGTTTATATGGAAGCTTGGCTGGGTCATTTTGGGTGTGGTTTTGGACCGCTATTGGTTGGATGTGTCCTTTAAACAAGCGATGGGAGAGCCTGTGAGCTAGGTTGGAGCCAGGACCATGTTGAAGGATGATTCTTCTGAAAACCTGTGGCAGAAGAAAATCAAAAAAAAAATCCTACAAGACAATGAACAGATTGATAGAAATATAGATCTCACCACTAGCAACCCAAGCGCTTTGCCTCCCAAGAGATCCACGCTCATTGCCTCTTTCTGAGTTTTTGGGGCTCTCACAACTTTTGTGCGTGACTTATGGTTCTGATGGCCAACTCTGGCTATTTATAGCTACCACATAAAATTCTAGGCAATGATATGCATGGGATTCTTAGGAATCTCTACTCTCGGCGTAGGATCATTGAAAAACAATTTTTCACAAAATCCCTTATATTCTTCTAATTCCGAATTTTGGGCTTCTAGAGATTACAAAAATGTCTATCAACATTTTGCAATTGACCTCCGAAAAAAGTAGATTAATTTAGTGAAATTTCTTTTGCTTATAATTTTGTTTATTTATTCTTCCACCACACTATATTCCACATAAGCCAATAAGATCAAAAAAATATCACTGATTAAACCGTTAGCTTATATAATTCTTAATTCTTATTCTATAATTTAGTTGGAGCCCAAAAATTGTTTCTAAAATAATTTCGTATGAAGGGTTTTTCTGCCAATACTTTGTCACTTTCTTTCTCTTGATTCTATTGGTTGCATTTATGCTAGGGTAGTGTAAGCAGCCGTTGTACTAAAAAAAATTATTTAGATTTGGAAACCAAATATTTGTCTTTTTTTTTTAATGGTGTTTTGACTGCAAGTTGGGGTAAATATAATTGGTGTTCGATGTGGGCCTGGGCTGATGCATATTTTAATTTTGGGTCGGGCTTGTCTTTGACAATAACTACAAATATGATGGGTTCTGGTCTACAGCTGGGACGATTCAAGCCAATCCACAGCCAATCAAAAGGTCTATGGTAGAGAGTCTAATTCAAACCTATTGCTCCCAGATGCTGAGCAATGTCCCCTTTTATTTTTTTGGGTAATTTGAGCAATGTTCTTTTTTTTGTTTTTGGTGGGGGGGGGGGGGGGGGGGGGGGGGGGGGGGGGGGGGGGGGGGGGGGTGTACATTGGCTCTCACATCATACGAATAAATCAGAAAAAAAAAAAGATGGCTAAACGAGCAGAAAATATCTGCCTGGTTCCTCCAGAGGAAGCCTCTAGAGTGATGCACTGCATAGGAGGCCACCCAATCATGGCTGTGTTTGCCTCTCGATAAAAATGTGCGGCCCTAAAAGCGCCACAGTCCTCGGTCATCCTCTGTATGTCCTAGATCAAAGACAGCTTGTCCGTCACGGTATGGCCCCCACTGATCCCCTCGATCACAGAGGCTGAGTCACCCTTTAGGTAAATATACTTGGCACCCAGAGCATGCCTCGCATGGACGTCACCCTCCCATGCCCCTCACAGCTCCACTCCAATGCCCGATGTGTCGTAAATCTGGCACCCACCAGCCACCACAAATTTAGAATGGTGGTCTCTAATAACAAAGCCCACACCTCCCCTCTTGCCCTGCTTCACAGCACTGCCATCGAAATTCACCTTAAGAAAACTAAGAGGTGGGGTCTTCCAGAAAACAAGAGTAAACATGGTCGCTGACTCAGCTGGATGAGAAACCCAGATGTTCCTAGCCGTCTTAGGGGATTGACATGGAGCACTGCTGATGACCTCCGATGCATGAAGCAAAGCTTTGGCCACCACCACCCTCGGATGTAGCCACCTATCCTCAAAGATCTGGGTGTTCCTATCTAGCCAAGTATGGTAGGCCAAATAGGCACACTGGACCCCCAACTCCACCATATCTGAGCGACAAGGGATATCTGGGTGTTTCTCCTCAAGTGAGTGAGAAACACCTCCAACAAGGACCTACTCCGCTCGACGTCACGGGATATCCCTACGTACCACCAAATCTGGGCCGCCCGTGGGCACCCAAAGAGGGCATGGCAGATGGTCTTCTCCGCCACTGAACAGGCCTCACATGTAGGGAAAACCTGCACCCCTCTACTCGCTAGGATACCCCCAGTAGATAAGCACCCCCAAGCTACCTTCCAAATGAACGTGGCACCCCGAGGGTGGATGCGCAGCCTCCGGATCTAGGCCCTCTCCATCTGTCGTATCGTGGCCCTCGCAACCAGGCCTCAGAGCTCCCGGCTGCTCACTCTCGGTCTTCCAGTACCACTCCATACTCTCCTGTCCACCCTCTCCTTGGCAGGGATCAGCAGAGCCAAAATCTACTCACCGTCTCGGGTGAGTGAGGGTGGGAGTTGGACCTCATTCGTGACATTTTCGAATGGGGTGTACATTGGCTCTCACATCATACGAATAAATCAGAAAAAAAAAAGATGGCTAAACGAGCAGAAAATATCTGCCTGGTTCCTCCAGAGGAAGCCTCTAGAGTGATGCACTGCATAGGAGGCCACCCAATCCATGGCTGTGTTTGCCTCTCGATAAAAATGTGCGGCCCTAAAAGCGCCACAGTCCTCGGTCATCCTCTGTATGTCCTAGATCAGAGACAGCTTGTCCGTCACGGTATGGCCCCCACTGATCCCCTCGATCACAGAGGCTGAGTCACCCTTTAGGTAAATATACTTGGCACCCAGAGCATGCCTCGCATGGACGTCACCCTCCCATGCCCCTCACAGCTCCACTCCAATGCCCGATGTGTCGTAAATCTGGCACCCACCAGCCACCACAAATTTAGAATGGTGGTCTCTAATAACAAAGCCCACACCTCCCCTCTTGCCCTGCTTCACAGCACTGCCATCGAAATTCACCTTAAGAAAACTAAGAGGTGGGGTCTTCCAGAAAACAAGAGTAAACATGGTCGCTGACTCAGCTGGATGAGAAACCCAGATGTTCCTAGCCGTCTTAGGGGATTGACATGGAGCACTGCTGATGACCTCCGATGCATGAAGCAAAGCTTTGGCCACCACCACCCTCGGATGTAGCCACCTATCCTCAAAGATCTGGGTGTTCCTATCTAGCCAAGTATGGTAGGCCAAATAGGCACACTGGACCCCCAACTCCACCATATCTGAGCGACAAGGGATATCTGGGTGTTTCTCCTCAAGTGAGTGAGAAACACCTCCAACAAGGACCTACTCCGCTCGACGTCACGGGATATCCCTACGTACCACCAAATCTGGGCCGCCTGTGGGCACCCAAAGAGGGCATGGCAGATGGTCTTCTCCGCCACTGAACAGGCCTCACATGTAGGGAAAACCTGCACCCCTCTACTCGCTAGGATACCCCCAGTAGATAAGCACCCCCAAGCTACCTTCCAAATGAACGTGGCACCCCGAGGGTGGATGCGCAGCCTCCGGATCTAGGCCCTCTCCATCTGTCGTATCGTGGCCCTCGCAACCAGGCCTCAGAGCTCCCGGCTGCTCACTCTCGGTCTTCCAGTACCACTCCATACTCTCCTGTCCACCCTCTCCTTGGCAGGGATCAGCAGAGCCCAAATCTACTCACCGTCTCGGGTGAGTGAGGGTGGGAGTTGGACCTCATTCGTGACATTTTCGAATGGGGTGTACATTGGCTCTCACATCATACGAATAAATCAGAAAAAAAAAAAAGATGGCTAAACGAGCAGAAAATATCTGCCTGGTTCCTCCAGAGGAAGCCTCTAGAGTGATGCACTGCATAGGAGGCCACCCAATCCATGGCTGTGTTTGCCTCTCGATAAAAATGTGCGGCCCTAAAAGCGCCACAGTCCTCGGTCATCCTCTGTATGTCCTAGATCAGAGACAGCTTGTCCGTCACGGTATGGCCCCCACTGATCCCCTCGATCACAGAGGCTGAGTCACCCTTTAGGTAAATATACTTGGCACCCAGAGCATGCCTCGCATGGACGTCACCCTCCCATGCCCCTCACAGCTCCACTCCAATGCCCGATGTGTCGTAAATCTGGCACCCACCAGCCACCACAAATTTAGAATGGTGGTCTCTAATAACAAAGCCCACACCTCCCCTCTTGCCCTGCTTCACAGCACTGCCATCGAAATTCACCTTAAGAAAACTAAGAGGTGGGGTCTTCCAGAAAACAAGAGTAAACATGGTCGCTGACTCAGCTGGATGAGAAACCCAGATGTTCCTAGCCGTCTTAGGGGATTGACATGGAGCACTGCTGATGACCTCCGATGCATGAAGCAAAGCTTTGGCCACCACCACCCTCGGATGTAGCCACCTATCCTCAAAGATCTGGGTGTTCCTATCTAGCCAAGTATGGTAGGCCAAATAGGCACACTGGACCCCCAACTCCACCATATCTGAGCGACAAGGGATATCTGGGTGTTTCTCCTCAAGTGAGTGAGAAACACCTCCAACAAGGACCTACTCCGCTCGACGTCAAGGGATATCCCTACGTACCACCAAATCTGGGCCGCCCGTGGGCACCCAAAGAGGGCATGGCAGATGGTCTTCTCCGCCACTGAACAGGCCTCACATGTAGGGAAAACCTGCACCCCTCTACTCGCTAGGATACCCCCAGTAGATAAGCACCCCCAAGCTACCTTCCAAATGAACGTGGCACCCCGAGGGTGGATGCGCAGCCTCCGGATCTAGGCCCTCTCCATCTGTCGTATCGTGGCCCTCGCAACCAGGCCTCAGAGCTCCCGGCTGCTCACTCTCGGTCTTCCAGTACCACTCCATACTCTCCTGTCCACCCTCTCCTTGGCAGGGATCAGCAGAGCCAAAATCTACTCAGCCAATACCTCTCCGAAAATGTCACGAATGAGGTCCAACTCTGTTGCCCAAGGTGACAACCCAAGAGGGGGGGTGAATTGGGTTTTCTAAAAATTATGTTCCCTAATTTTTACTTTGAATAGAATGCAGCGGAATAATAAGATGTTATTTACTTAAGCTCTAGGCAATTACAAGTAAAGCAGTGGAAAATTAAGCTAGAGCAATTATACTATGGCTTTAGGGTGCAATTGATCTAAAATTAACTTATAGTTGTATGATCAATTTTAATCTATGTGTATGGTAAGAATGGAGTGGAAGCTAAGCAAACTCTAAACAATCACTTATAACTCTATAGAAAACAAAGCTAGAGATATTACACAATCAAGCATGAATGTAAGGCATGAAATACAAGAGATAAGGCATCACAAACACAAAGATGTATAGTGGTTCGGTGCACCCCAGCACCTACATCCACTCCCCAAGACCTCTTGGAAATTTCACTATAATCCATCAGATTACAGTCGGTTGTTTTACAAGCTCACAACCCAACTTGTTGTTTTGCGAGATCACAACGAACTCGGTCGGTCTTCACAGGCTCACCGACTAGAACCAACCGATTGTTTTCACGGGCTCACAATCCAACCCAGTTGGTTTTTCCAAAGGCTCACCAACCACAACCTTACAACGATTGTTTTCCGGGTTCACAATCAACCCAGTTGGTTTTCCCAAAGGCTCACCAACCACAACCTTACAAAGTTGGTTTTTCCTTTGGCTCACCAACAAACCTTAACCCCTTTGATTCAATCCCTTGATTGAATCAAGTTACAAGATAATAGAGCAAGAGTTTAAATCAAATACAAGCTTCTCAAATAAGCAAATATAGCAAATATAAATAAGTAAAGTAAAGAGATGAAGCCATCAAACAAATTTGTAGATGGAGGAACTCGGCTTCTTCTTTACTTGACCCTCTTCTGATTTTGCACGAAGTAGAGGATCACCGAGGCAGCACACGGATGGAGAGGAAGCTTTGGGATTCACTTGGATGCTCTTCTTCTCTCTATTTTGCTTTGAATGGCCCTTTTGTGCTTTTGGAAGATTTCCCTTGTAATCTCTTTGAAATCTCTTCCCTAAATGTTCTCTCCCACTTCCATACCTTCTCTCCTAGCTCTCCTCTTGATTTTATAGCTTTAGAGGGAGTGGAAACAAAAATCTAGCCGTTAGAGACAAAAATAGAGCCGTTGGACACAGTCTGCACTTCCTGACAATATTACCGTTGGGATCGGAGTCGACTCGCGCGATCAGGAGTCGACTCGCCTGTTGCAGGAGTCGACTCGTGCTTTACTGGAGACGACTCGGCTACTGTTCCAAATTTGAATTATGGTGCATCCTCGACTGGGAGTCGACTCGTCTTAACCCGGAGTCGACTCGCCAACTTCTGGAGCTGACTTGGCAATTTCGGAGTCGGCTCATCCACTGAAGTCCGTGGATCCAATTTTGAATTTTGTCCTCTCGAGTCGACTCGACTGTCCTGGGAGTCGACTCGAATCTCAGAGCCCGAACTCCCGATCCTCTGTCTTTTGGCTCGTCCAGTCTTGGAGTCGACTCGAACTTCCTTGGAGTCGACTCGGCTCTCAGTTTGCGAAACTTGGTCTTCTGCCTTTTTGATGTGAAGCTGTCTTGGAGTCGACTCGAGCTGTCTGGGAGTCGACTCGAATCTCAGAGGCAGTAACTTGGTTTTCTGTCTGTTGATGGTCGCGGAGTCTCGGAGTTGACTCGTGCAATGCGGAAGTCGACTCGAATCTCAGAGTCCCAAAAATGCTCTCTGACTTTTTCTGCCTGTGACTCCTAGGAGTCGACTCAAACTTCTCCGGAGTCGACTCGGTAAACATTGGAGTCGACTCGAAATCCTCAGGAGTCGACTCGAAGACTATTCTTTTGAATTTTTCCTTTGATTTTACTCTTCCAAATTGAATCCTTTGAACTTTAAGCTTGGGCCAATAAATTGTAGCTTTCTTCCAACTTGAGAGCTTTGGAGGCCTTCTTCCAACTTGCTATGTTCCTTGCAAAATAAATATCTTTCTCCTTGCAACATAAACATTAGTATCTATACTTCAAGGTTTTGTGATCATCAAAATCAATCTATGAATCAATCTTTGGGTCATCAATCTCCCCCTTTTTGATGATGACAAAACTTGGAGTATATGCAATATAAAAGATATTGATTTCTAGAAGTAATACATAGCTAAGTTGCATGAAGTGGAAAACATATATATTTAAAAACATACTTCATGATAATGCTTTAGATTTAATCAGCTTAACACAATCAACATATTTAAATTTTAAGCTGATTTGTATTCAATTCAAAGTAATAAAGCATTCTGAGTATATAGCATATACTTAGATATTTCTCCCCCTTTTTGACAACATCAAAAAGATAGTGAAACATTAAGTACAAAGATCAGAACAGAACACATCGAGTGTGAATTCAAGAGGTTTTTTTTAATTTGATACCACAGATAGTTTTCTAATCAAGTGTAGGTGGAATCTTCCTTAGGTTAATTCAAGAAGTACCACAAATGATATTTAAGAAAAAATATGAGTGGAAATCTAACCTCTCTTCACTAAGTATGAAAGCTTGTTCATTTAAGACCTTTTGCCCAATCTATTAAGTATTTTAGCAACATGAGAGCAATTGAGCTAATTTTCAGAATATAAGAAAATTTTTTTAAAAAAAAATTTATATATATATAACATCATGTTGGATCATTAATTCTTAATGACTTCAAAGTTCTTATATGATAATAAGAGCATTGGGGCACAAATACCAAAATATGAGTTTATGCAATTTTTGATACATCTTTGAGCTCTTTTAAAGACTTTCTTTTATTCCTTTAGAAAATAAGCATAATTTGATACATAAAATAATGAATTTGCACAAAATTGAAGTTCCAAAGAGCAAGCCAATTAGGACTCATTAGTGAGGTTCAAAATAGATTTTCTAAGAGATACTCAAGAAAATTTAATACATTGTTCTCCCCCTGTTTCATTAAATTAGAGGCTCTCAAGATTTGTAATTTGGTTCATGAGTGATGCATAAGATATACTAACCAAATAACACGCCTCAAGGTGTATCATAAAAATTTTCAGATTTAAGTTTCAGATGATACATATTGGAGAGTATTAGGATTACTTTTCATTTAGTATTCTTTCTCTCTCCTTTAGCTATAGATTTATGCAATTAAGTCCAATAAGACCTCTCCTTCTGAAATTTTCTTTCTCCCCCTCAATTGATCATTCCATTTAAGAGTTTGGAATCCTAAGATAATGTTCAACAAAATTGTCAATCTCAAAAATATATTTTCTATAAGTTTCAGCTTATTTTTATAAGACTCAAGGTTTGAGATAAGATAACCTTTATAGAACTCATCTCAAGGTAATTAAAGCATGTCTTGCAATATAAGGAGGTTCATCAAAATCAATCTATAAAATTCAAAGCATGCATCAAAATAAAGTGTCTTTGGGATAGGATACTGAATATCTAAAGCTCCCCCTCAAAAGATGCATTCTTCTTTAATCATTTTAAATTGTTGAATTTCAGATTATAATGTTAAACGTGAATAAACCTGAAACTTTATGATATCAAGAATGTAGAGTGATCTAGAATTATTCAAAATTTATAGTAATCACTCTTTCTAATCCTTTAAGAACAAGTTATGCTTTCTCCTAATCTTAGAGAAAAATGTATAGAAATATTAATCAGAAAATGATTTATTTGAAGCTCAGTTTCTTTCAAAGGCATTTACATTTTCTTTCTTTTAGAATCATTCGAGTGAGCTGAAATATTTCTTGCTTTAAGATCATTCACTCTATTCTGTCTTTAATAATGTAGGAGAGAAAAAACATGTAGATGATCATTGAAATATATATATTTATAGAACTCAATTTTTTAATCACAGTTTTTCAGCAGTGTATACATGAAGCCCAATAGTTTTTTTTAATATCAAAATAAAATCATATATTTAAAAATATTTACTTGCAATCAAGATCATTGAAAGCCACATCATTTAGGCCAATATTAGTATACTTTGAAGATAAGAAATGATATGTTTCGGATGCGTATCGGAGCAATCAACCAAAGGCATCAAAATTAATTCTGTTTTTCTTTCATTAAGATTTTATTTAGAAATCATATGGAGTTCAAGCTTTTATACAAAATCAGATTCTGAATTACATAGGATTTTCAATTGAGGCTTTCAAAAACATAATTTGAGATATGTATCTTGCAGATTGTAGCTCATCTTAAATCATTACATTTGAAAACACATATTTCAAACATGTAAGAGCATATTCAGAGTATTTGTATTTATGTTGAGTTTTGGTATGAGTTAGAACATTATATACCAAAGTTAATCAAGATGAAGGATAAAAACAACTCAATTCATTTTGCCTAAATAGAGATATCCTTCTCTTCTCCTTTTTACAAATTTATTCAACTTTCAGTTTTTAACGATGATTGTTAACGACAAATCTGAAAATTTCTTTTCAATAATACCAAACAAAAGATGTTATGTAGCATTTCAAACATTCAATCAAATTGTCCAAGTATGAAGCATTACAAAATATTGAGAACCCATAATTCAAGACATCATGCCACATGCAAGATATATTATGTGTTAAGTCATGCATTAAAATAATAAGAACAAGCATATCAAGGATCAAAATTAATTCTTTTCAAATAAACTCTCCCTATTTAAATATAATTTTGCACTGATTTCATCCTTAAAGTGTGTTTTCAAGTGATTAAAAATTTGACTTGATTCTTCTTATATACTTTCATTTACTTTGTCTTTCATTTTTAACTTTCCTATGTTCTATACTCTACTTGCTCCCTATCCGGTGGAGTTGGGAAGGGGCACGAGGTACTACCACTAGCCTCCCTCTTGTGCCGTCCCTAATATGTGCCGTCCCTAATATGCCCTACACCGAATAGTTGGGTCAAATAGTGCCGGGTACTACCACTAGCCTCCCCGTTGGCACCATCCCTATGATGAGCAATATAGAAAGTTTAAAATGTTTACTTCAAACTCTTCTTGTTTAAGTGTAATTAATTATGGATTTTATCCCTTCCAAAAGAGTGCTCACCCAAGTCTCATAAGTGTGCCGAATATATTATGTTTGTTTTGCTTTTCCTTAAGATTGGAGTACTTGCCTTGCTTAGATTTTTCATCTCTTGAATAATGTCCACTTTCTTTTCTTTATCTCTCTCTCTTTTTGTTATTCCCAAGTAATTTACATGAAAGAGTAGAATAAAGAAATAATCTTATGTATCATATAGATGTATATCATGCAAGCAATATTTTCATTATGCTCATGGATTCATAACTTCTCACAAGTTATTTTACATCAAAATTTTAAGCATATACTTGTGTATTTCATGGTTATGATATAGTCAAAGATATATTTTAGTTTGTGCAAACCATGAAACAATTTCTAAGAGCATAAGTCAATCAATATATATAGAGACATGATATCAAAAATTAATAATTAAAATCTTAATCATGCCATAATAGGATTTAAGTTATTGACTTTGCTCAATTAATTTATGAGAGAAGTATCTAGAATTACCAATTCATTCTGCATTCTTCAGCAAATATCTACTAGATTTCTTACGTGTGAACTTTTGGCTGAAGAAGATCCTCTCTCTTGTTTGCATGTGAATATTTGTTGTATCTTATGTGGAGGTGTCCTTCAAGTTGAATTCACTCATTTTCTTGCTCAAGGATTCTGCATTATTAACAAACTCCTTTTCTTTCTTGAAGGAAAGTCTTTAGTTTCTTTAATATACAAACCATTCATCTAACACTTTTCTAACTAGATGACTCAATATAAGATCTGACAATAGTTGAATATTGAGTCACTCTACTCAAGAGATTGCCTAAGTATAAGCAAGCACATATCACTTGAACTAAAGAGATAGTTTCATTAACCAAGATGGTTCAAGGACAAGCATGTGAGGCACTAGGAAGATTTATCAAGGTTAAATCAGTTTCTTATTTTCTAAATCAATTTAGTTTAGATTTTATTTGCTTAAGATAATTATCAACAAGACATGCTAGCTAAGTTTTAATCAACTTATCTTAAACAGTTGTTTCTATCAAAATTCAGATTATGATTTATTTGTTATCAATAAAATACGATTCATGAAGTCTTTCACAAGGTCACATAATGAGCATACAATCTGGTCTACTAGCTGTATGATAAAATAATTGTTCTATCATGCTTCAATACAGCTTTAAAACAATAGATCTACTTTGCTCATCCTTTTCAAATTCTACAAGATGGGATCATAGACATACCTTCTTCATGCCAATCTTCTATGAGAGTTTTCTTGTGGACTAACTTTGGTCAATGAAGATCCCCTTTCTTGTTTGGCTTAATTTGGAGTTCGAGAGAAAATGTTAATTCATTCATCATACATATTTCAAACTCATCTTGCATGAGCTTAGTAAAATCTTCATATAAATCATTAGTAGAACCAAGAATAATGTCATCAATGTATACTTTGAGCAAGTAAGATATCACAAATTCTTCTTTTTGATGCAAAGATTTATCACTATTACTTTCTATCAAAAGGTTGCTTAAGCTTTTATATCATGCTTTTGATGCTTGTTCCAAATCACATATTGCTTTATCATATATGTAATGAGTGTTTTCAAATATGGTGGTTATCTAACATATATAAAGTAAGCACATAGGAGTCCATTCTACACACTCATTTGATAGGATATAACGTTTATAAAGCAAACAAATGATAAAGGTGATTTTTACTTCTAATCATGCAAGAATCTTATCAAGATCTATTTCATCTTTTCTTGATTTAATCTTCTAGTAGTCATCATTAAGTGTATATCTGAAAAATCCAATTTGGTTCTAATTAACAAGTTTTTCAGATTGTTATATGTAAAAGATTTAACCATATAATTTGATTTTAGTATTTTGATAATAGATCATTAGTCTCATAAAGAATAAAATGAATTGATACTTCTACAACTAGAATTTTTCATGAATGTTCTATATGCATTGCTTGATGAATGATATCCAAGGATAGAAATATCTTTATTAGATTTGGCATTATTTTTCAAGAGAACATATCAAGCATAACATGTACGACTGAAAAATATGAAAGATATGCAATGGTTCATTTTCCATTTTTCAGAAGATCAAAAGGAGTTTTCATCAAAAATAGATCTAATAGAAATCATATGTATGACAAGCAGTGATGATAGCTTTTTTTTAAAAAATCATTTAAGTAGATGACTATCATACACAATTGTCTTTTTCATTTCTTCAAGAATTCTATTAATCCTATTTTACTTAAGGTGTCCTTGGTGCTGAAAATATTATTTTTCTGTGCACAACTTAACACAAAATTGGTTTTCAATCACTATGCCATGATACTTCTTTTACTTTCATAGTTTGCAAACCTTTTTCATTTGATCCCTTTCACAAGATTTAGCAAATGTAGAAAATACTTTAATTTTACTTGCCAAAAACAAATCCAATGTAAGCTTGTGAAAACTTAGTGATGGAAACAACATCTCTAGATTTAGAAATTATTTTTGTTTGTTTCCTTAGTTAGCATGCATAGTAAAACTTTGACCTTTAAGAGGATAATCTAAGTAAGCCTATGGCAAGGTCTTTTGAGATTAAGTACATACTAGCATGAGCTGATTTCATATGCCAAATATGGTTTCTTTAATCTTGGTATTCATAGTGCATATATTCAAAAGCATACCAAGTACACATTATCATATCTATGATCAATAAACAATAATGCCATAGATAAAAACTCTCAATCAAGCATATAGAGAATTCATAGAGTTATTCTTAATAAGTTGATTAATCATTTAGCACCTTATCCACTAGTGAGTAAAATGAAATGATTTGATTATATTTCCAAAAGTATTTTCTATATCACAAAATTGATCACTACTAGCAAATCATATCAAATACTAAAGCACAAATAATGATGAGATGCAAGAATTACTGATTTCATTATTATTTTTTTTTGTTAATAACTTTTTAAGTTTCTTTATGTTCCATGGGTACCTTGGTACACCTATGTGTACATCCTCATTTTCTCATTTTGGGTACCCAAGCTTGCTTGAGTCCTTGAGAGTTAGGACATATGGTTCCTTTTGGAACCCATATCTGTTTAATAGTAATAACTTTACCATTTGATTTAATTATACTAGAACGATAGGTAAAGTTGTTATTCCCATCCTTTTCATTTTTGAAATAAGTTATCTTATTTAATGGTTTGCTTGGTAAATTGATAACCTTTTTCTCTAGAGATTTATGGCTAAGTGAAGGAGTCAAGCTAAATTTTGATTTATCAAAATCAGCATGTTGGCTTTCAAACATCATTTTTAATCTTTCTGAGCTTACGGTGAATTTGTTAATGCAAGATTTTAATTGATTAATTTCTTCGCTTAAGTTTTGATTTTCTTTAATTAAGCTATGATTTTTCTGAATCAATTCTTCTGAAAATGACCTTAAGCATTCATTTTCAGAATTTAGTTTCTCTTGTATTTCATCATTAGAATTTCTTTCTTTTGAAATTTGCAAATTTAGCTTTTTAAGATTTTTATTTTTCATAGCTAATTTTCTACATTCACCATACAAATCATGAAAAGCATTTAAAAGTTCATCATAAGAAAATTCTTCTTGAAAATTATTTGATGTAAAAGATTCAGATTTTACCTTATCTTCTTGTGCCATAAAGCAAAAGTTAGTTACCTCTTGTAGTTCTTTGGAGCTAATATCATCATTGTTGCTCCTAGCTTTCATTTCCTTGCTTGACTCTTCCTTGGTCAAAACTTTCTTCCTTTTTATCTCTTTCTTTCTTTCTTCTTGCTTCCTCTTCTTCTTTGTCTTTAGGAAGCTTTTGAATTTTTTTGTTGTTCTTTCTTCCTCGAGTCGACTCGGGTTTACTTGGAGTCGACTCGACTGACTTGAGAGGCGACTCGAGATCTTTGGGAGACGTCTCATTCTCAGAGGCCGAAGAGTTTGTTTTCTGTCTTTTGAACTGTCCTGCCTCGGAGTCGACTCGGGCTTTATTGGAGTCGACTCGGCTAACTTGGGAGTCGACTCTGAAATACTTGGAGTCGACTCGTTCACAGGGTCTCCAAAACTGAGTCTCTGCCTTTCAGACTGTTTTCCTCTAGGAGTCGACTCGGACAAACTGGGAGTCGACTCGGCTGATGTGGGAGATTCTGCAGTCTCACTATTAGTATGTAATTGAAGCACATGTGAGCTAATTTGAGATTTATCATAAATAATTTCTAAAGTATCCCAGATTTCTTTAGCAGATAAGCATGCAGAAATCTTATTAAATATAGTTTCATGGATAGCACAATATAGTATGTTCATAGCATTAGCATTCAATTGTACTAAGTCTTTTTCATTAATAGTTTGAGAGAGTGTGTGAAGGTCATTTATTATGATATTCCATAAGTAATAGTTTTGTGATTGAATAAAAATGCGCATGCGTGCTTTCCAATATATGTAGTCTATGCCATTAAATAGTGGAGGCCTATCAATTAATTGTCCCTCTTCTAGAAGACTATCTATTTGAGTTGTCATGATCTTTGGCTTTTGATCGTGAGATCAATAATTAATCTTAGAGCACCTGCTCTGATACCACTTGTTGCCCAAGGTGACAACCCAAGAGGGGGGGTGAATTGGGTTTTCTAAAAATTATGTTCCCTAATTTTTACTTTGAATAGAATGCAGCGGAATAATAAGATGTTATTTACTTAAGCTCTAGGCAATTACAAGTAAAGCAGTGGAAAATTAAGCTAGAGCAATTATACTATGGCTTTAGGGTGCAATTGATCTAAAATTAACTTATAGTTGTATGATCAATTTTAATCTATGTGTATGGTAAGAATGGAGTGGAAGCTAAGCAAACTCTAAACAATCACTTATAACTCTATAGAAAACAAAGCTAGAGATATTACACAATCAAGCATGAATGTAAGGCATGAAATACAAGAGATAAGGCATCACAAATACAAAGATGTATAGTGGTTCGGTGCACCCCAGCACCTACATCCACTCCCCAAGACCTCTTGGAAATTTCACTATAATCCCTCAGATTACAGTCGGTTGTTTTACAAGCTCACAACCCAACTTGTTGTTTTGCGAGATCACAACGAACTCGGTCGGTTTTCACAGGCTCACCGACTAGAACCAACCGATTGTTTTCACGGGCTCACAATCCAACCCAGTTGGTTTTTCCAAAGGCTCACCAACCACAACCTTACAACGATTGTTTTCCGGGTTCACAATCAACCCAGTTGGTTTTTCCAAAGGCTCACCAACCACAACCTTACAAAGTTGGTTTTTCCTTTGGCTCACCAACAAACCTTAACCCCTTTGATTCAATCCCTTGATTGAATCAAGTTACAAGATAATAGAGCAAGAGTTTAAATCAAATACAAGCTTCTCAAATAAGCAAATATAGCAAATATAAATAAGTAAAGTAAAGAGATGAAGCCATCAAACAAATTTGTAGATGGAGGAACTCGGCTTCTTCTTTACTTGACCCTCTTCTGATTTTGCACGAAGTAGAGGATCACCGAGGCAGTACACGGATGGAGAGGAAGCTTTGGGATTCACTTGGATGCTCTTCTTCTCTCTATTTTGCTTTGAATGGCCCTTTTGTGCTTTTGGAAGATTTCCCTTGTAATCTCTTTGAAATCTCTTCCCTAAATGTTCTCTCCCACTTCCATACCTTCTCTCCTAGCTCTCCTCTTGATTTTATAGCTTTAGAGGGAGTGGAAACAAAAATCTAGCCGTTAGAGACAAAAATAGAGCCGTTGGACACAGTCTGCACTTCCTGACAATATTACCGTTGGGATCGGAGTCGACTCGCGCGATCAGGAGTCGACTCGCCTGTTGCAGGAGTCGACTCGTGCTTTACTGGAGACGACTCGGCCACTGTTCCAAATTTGAATTATGGTGCATCCTCGACTGGGAGTCGACTCGTCTTAACCCGGAGTCGACTCGCCAACTTCTGAAGCTGACTTGGCAATTTCGGAGTCGGCTCATCCACTGAAGTCCGTGGATCCAATTTTGAATTTTGTCCTCTCGAGTCGACTCGACTGTCCTGGGAGTCGACTCGAATCTCAGAGCCCGAACTTCCGATCCTCTGTCTTTTGGCTCGTCCAGTCTTGGAGTCGACTCGAACTTTCTTGGAGTCGACTCGGCTCTCAGTTTGCGAAACTTGGTCTTCTGCCTTTTTGATGTGAAGCTGTCTTGGAGTCGACTCGAGCTGTCTGGGAGTCGACTCGAATCTCAGAGGCAGTAACTTGGTTTTCTGTCTGTTGATGGTCGCGGAGTCTCGGAGTCGACTCGTGCAATGCGGGAGTCGACTCGAATCTCAGAGTCCCAAAAATGCTCTCTGACTTTTTCTGCCTGTGACTCCTAGGAGTCGACTCAAACTTCTCCGGAGTCGACTCGGTAAACATTGGAGTCGACTCGAAATCCTCAGGAGTTGACTCGAAGACTATTCTTTTGAATTTTTCCTTTGATTTTACTCTTCCAAATTGAATCCTTTGAACTTTAAGCTTGGAACAATAAATTGTAGCTTTCTTCCAACTTGAGAGCTTTGGAGGCCTTCTTCCAACTTGCTATGTTCCTTGCAAAATAAATATCTTTCTCCTTGCAACATAAACATTAGTATCTATACTTCAAGGTTTTGTGATCATCAAAATCAATCTATGAATCAATCTTTGGGTCATCAAACTCCCACCCTCACTCACCCGAGACGGTGAGGTCACTGACTCTGCGCCCAGCTAGCCACTCCAAGTCTAGAAATGTAGGCCACCCACTCAACGGCCACGCCAACAACCGATTGTCCTCAAGAATATCGACCGCCCATCCATCTCCAACCTCCCACTTGATCGCCTCCCAGATCCCCAGGCCTCAGCTACAGATCTCTCTCCAGATAAAGAAGCTTCGGCGGCCGATGCAAAATGCATGTGCTCCAGCCGGTTCTCCGTACTTGGCCCTTATCAAGAACCCTCACAAGCTGTCCGACTCAAGGAGGAACCTGGTTGCATGTCTGGTCGTTAGTACTTCCTGCTGCTCCAACAAGGAGTGAATCTCGAGGCCACCGCCACCAGTCGGCTAACAGATTACCTCCCAGGCAAGCAGATGCACACCTCGTCCTCCCCTGATAGCTCCAGATGAAGGTCCTGAAAAGAAGCTCCATCGCCCGCAATGGTACAAGCGACACGATGGTGTTGGAGAGCAGATATATTGAAATCGAGCTGAGGACCGAACGTACTAGAATCACTCTGCCCATTATAGACAGGGCGCCCGCCTGCCAACCCTCCAGTCTATGTCTGATGTTCTGCTCTCAGAAAACACACTCTCCCCTATGCAGCTGCCGACTAGTGACCGGCACTGAGCAATGTCCTCTTTGGCTTGGATCATCCTCGTCATAGAAAGGTGGGGCATCCGATTCATAAGGATCATTCCATTTCTAGTCTGAAGTTTTATTTGGAGATATCAGGGAGAGGCATCAGGAGCCTTAGGACCGGAGCAAATAACATGAACTTGTCCCGCATAAGAATAATCACCAGCAATCATATCCATGATCTCTAGAACATCATCCAGATTAGCAACATAGCAAGTGAAATTAAAAGCTTCTAAGTTGACCATTAAAACAAAGTTGTCATCTAATTCATTTAGTAAACCAAAAGATCTAACAAATTTCCCAATCAGATTTATATCTAGGGATGCAAATGAGCCGAGCGGCTCATAAACTGCTCAAGCTCGATTCAACTATTACCAAGCTCGAGTAGCAAGATACTCAGTTCAAAAGCTTGCAAGTGTAGTCGAGTATATATATTTATAATAATAATATATTTTTATTTATAATATATATTATTAATTTAATATTTAAAATATTATATTATATTATATTTTAATTATATTTTTTAATTATGCTCAGGTCTCAAGGTCGAGCTTGAGTATGGCTCGGTTAATATTCAAGTTGAGTTGAGTCGAGTCGATCTCGAGTATTATGTTTTTTTATCGAGTCAAACTCGAACTTAGATATTAAGATTCAATCGATCGCGAATCGAGTTTTAAGCCTGAGTGTTTTAAATCAAGTTTAGCTGGAGTCTTTTAACTATTTAATTCGGCTTAGCTTGCACCCTATTTTCATCAAAGGACATTCAACGCAAATGATAGGGAGCACAAGGCCTCTTTCATTGTAACTCATTTTCTTCGCATCTGTCTGAGACATACCATGGTTGACAAATGAAAAGATTCAGTGTCAACCGTACCTTGGTTCCTGGGTGAACAAGTGCTCTCTCGAGGGGAGGGTGATGGAGGATCTGAGAACTTCCCAGTTGAAATTTCCACGGCCCATCCACCAAGCCATGGTTAATTTCAGCAATTTGTTGCTAAATGACCTTCCTTCGTTCTGCCATCAGGTCTATGTTGGCCACCGCTGTCTTCTTCAGGTCATCAACAGCTCTAACCATAACCTGTCACCCACAGAAGGATGGCCATTCTCTGAACATTATTTGGGATGAAGCAGGCATAGCTCTCCATTGAAGTGGTCGAGAAGGATGAGGCTAAAATTTTTGGGATAGGTTTGGTATCATTAGTGGGGGTGGCACCGGAACAGGGAGAAAGTGGATGCAGTAGAACAGGAGGCGGACAGAACTAAAGCGATGGAAGAGGAAGGGGTGGCCGAGGAAGTGGAGAGGATGACGGGGGAAAGGCTAGGGGAAGTGACCGCAACGTCAACCTTCGAAATGTGCATAAATAGTAACTTCAAAACAGAATATGTAGAAATGAAATTTCCAATCCTCAAGTGAAAAAAAAAAATTCCCATCTGCAAAAAAATAATAATAATAATAAATAATTTTTTTTTCCAAATTTCACTTATTTCTCAAAGATTAATAGCCAGTCAATGATGAAGCCTGAATTTGTCGGCTTGCAGTTGTGATCAACCAGACAAGCCAGCCAGACTGGCCAACCAATAATGATGGGCCACTCTATCTTACCTTGCTCTTGAATCTCTACTATTCTACTAAAACTTAAGTCACTTAAAAAATCTAAAAATTTCTCATTGGATCAATTCTAGCAACTTTTGGCGTTTCTTTTTATTCGTAGGTCGAATTTTCTACTACAAACCAACCTTCCAGCCCCGGCAAACCACAAGCCGACGAGTTTCGGTAGATCATGACCCTTAAACATAGCATCCGGTGCTAGCCGCGGGATTTTGTTTCTAATTTTTAAACCATAGATAAAAAGAGATCCTATGCTTCTCCCCAAAGCCCAATTATTTGACTTACCTTCAGGCGACTCGAAACCAGCCACGTCTCCCTCATTGAGTAAGCTCTTAGCGCTGCCAAATTGGCATCCATCCTCCTTGCACGAGACTATTACATCTCCAAGAACAGTAGTCATATACTCCGAAATAAATAAATAAATAAATAATGAAAACCTATTACTGCGTTGATCGATTTACAAAACTAAATTCTTAAATCCATCAATTACACTTCCCACAAAACCAACATAACATACATTTACATTTAGACAGTAATTTATCCGAACCAGATCAAACGAAAAGAAATTAATTTAAAGAAAACAGAAATTGCGATCATTCTCGCAAGGCGTCTCCTCTCAGGCTCCGAGATGGGGCGAAATGCGGATCCGAGAAGAGGTATTCGGACCCGATAGTGGGCGGGGGGAAGTCGGATGGGGTGCGGCGATGGTTGGATGAGCTTTCCTGCTGTTCGTCGGCGACGAGCGGCTTCCTGCTGCCGCCGCCGCGGCCGGTGGAGCCGTCGGAGAGGCAGCGGTAGCCTCTTCGGTTTTGGCTGTTCTTGATCGCGGGTATGATGAACGGTATCATGCCCTCCATTTCGTGCACTTCTTCGTTTCTCTCTCTAGAACTCTCTCCTGTGAGTGGATTGTGGATGGCCGAGAATGGGGAGGGGTGACGGTGTATTTATAGAGAAAGAAGAAGAATAATTTGTTAGAAATCTACGAATGGCTAATGGTGATGTGAGGATAAGAACAAAGGCGGCTGCTAATTTGACTACAAGGTCAAGAATGAGCACTACAACGATGAATAGTGAGATACACGTGGGTCGTACCATGAGTTGCTTGCGTAATTTGGATGGTTTTCTGTGTGCTTGCTGTTCTTGCTTTGTCTGCATCGTTACCTACTACCATTATTGGGAGAAGGTAGGCTGGGTCAGTTTGGGTGTGGTTTTGGACAGCTATAAGTTCGATGTGTCCTTTAAACAAGGGGTGGGAGATCCTGTGAGCTAGGTTGAAGCCAGGACCATGTTTTGTTGCCAACGTTTGGTTTTATTTTGACCTTCGATTGAAAGGGGTTAGATGGTGGAGAGGGCTCTTCTTCATGTAGTAGAGGTCATCCGTTCTACCACGTTATCGTCCTTTGGGATGGTCAGAAAAATTTAGGGCCTCCCTTTTGCTAGTGCAATGCCCAGGGCTGTGCTGGTCTGATAGGAGCTTCCACCTCCTGGTTTCTTCAAGGTGAACTTTGACAGAAATGTTGGAGAGGAAGGGAGCGCTGGAGGCGCCGGATTTGGCATCCGAGACCACACTGCCAGATTAGTAGCAGCTGAGGGTCGGCGGATCTTTAATACTTTCGTGGTTTGTGCTGAGCTTCGAACCGCATGGTAGGGGATCATCTGTGCGAGGCACATGGTAGGAGCGGATCACATTCTTCTTGAGGGCGACTCGGCCAAGGTCATCGATTGGATCCTGAATCGGAGATGGGGAGCCAGTTCTAGTCCGCTTCTCCACGACATTCGTAGGCTTTTAGACCAGGGTGCTCTCTTAAGGACATTACATGTCTACAGAAACGTAAACAACGTTGTTGATTAGGTAGCTTCCTATGCGGCCCATCATTCTAGGGGCTTCTTTTGGGTGGACCATGTATTGGTCCCTACTTCAGTGTATGATCTTCTTCTCTCTGATTTGTTGGCTGCATTCACACCCGTCAGGTATGAGCCGCCGTTGTACCAAAAAAAATAAAATGAAAGTGGGTTTTCTGATAGACTTGGATCCAAATGATATTGAATGGAGCATGGATCACGAGCTAAAACCTAGCTTCCAAACTAAATGGAGAAGCCGTCTCAAAGAATTGGACTCGACTCGTTCAGGCCCAGGCAAATCTGAGTCAATCCAACATAATTTCAAAAAACCAGCATGGAACGAGATCTGACTTAACATAGATCACAAAAATGGTGGAGCTGATTTGGATATAAATCCAGGTTAGATTGGATTTAGAGGCAGTGTCGTTTTAAATCCGCTTCATCTCTGTTATCATTTTTTTTTATTTTAGTTTTTTGGATAGTTAATAGTTCTGTTATTTATAATAATTTCTAACCGGATAGCGGATGGTGCAATTAAACTTCAAGAGTCGGGTCATTTGGAACATTAGCACGTGATCAGCGGTACGCGGCGAATCTTGGGCCAGGATCTATGGTGGACTCGAAGGATCTCTGAAGGTTGGAAATCAATGTCGTCAACCGGAACGCGGATGCTGATGTCAACAACTCACGTGCTAAGTACCAAAAAACCTCCCCAACAAAAAAAAATCACGTGCTCTAATTAACCATGGGGTGGTCTAAACTTATGGGCTCATGTTCCGTCAGTCAACGGATGGCGTGGCGAACGACGCTGTCATGCAACACCAACGAAGGCTCTCATTTATATATAGAGAGAGACCGCGCCGCGTTAGATTAGGCTGCACTCAAGTCCACTTAGATTAGGTCGGATTTAAATTAGACGGTGAAGACCGCCTAAATCAACCGCGAAAATTGTTATTTATAATCTACTATCTCTATATTACTTATATACTAAAAGTCATATGATTTGGAGATGTCTAACCTATGTATAAATTCAATAACCAACTTAATGCATAAACAAGAATTCTCCAAATTCTATGCATATATATATATATATATATATATATATATATATATATATATAAACAATTTAGATATAGTAGATTATTGATATAGGATATTTATTATCTAATATAAATATGACTGAATCTAAATAGAGATCTACTCAAGTGTAGCCAAATCCGGCTATATATATATATATTATCATTCCTACATGCTTCTAATTAAAGGCACTTAGCTAAAGCTGTATGTTAAGATTTAGACAATATATCTAAATTCGAAAAAGAGTAAAACAAGGATTCAGGTATAATGAGCCAACAAGAATGGCACTTGCTTCTCAAAGGTAAGTAGAAGGCCGGACTTGGCTTGGGAATTGACTCCATTGGAGGAACCAAAGTTAGACATGTCGAGTATGTTATGTCTGGAGGTTCAACTGAGCATAAACACTGCTATTATACGAAGAAATCTTGCTCAAACAAATCCGAACTTGGTTCATCCTAAACTTATTTGCAGCTCCGGTGATATAAATTGCAACTTTGTTGCATAATTAATTAAAAAAAAATTATATGCATAGAAGAATGGATAATCGAGGTCCACCATTGAATTGACCATCATTTTATATTTAATTCATGCTAAATGAAAATTTTACTTCAGTCCTTGGCTAAAAACTTGTTTAGTCCTCACGAATGTATAAGCATGTAAATAAATAGAGGTGCCCACTAGTTTAGTTGGTAAAATCAATAAGGGGTTTGAATACTGCTAAACTGGGTTTAGGAAGGGGTATAGAAGTAGGTTTAATTTTCTTTTTTTTTTTGGTACAAGTAGGTATAATTGTGTAGGAAGCAGCAATAATGTACAAGCTTGATCATGTATTCAAAAAAAGGCCTACTTCTATCCAAGGAATTAGGAATAAATGTACAATGCTATTTATACAAGGACTAAATATAAGATAACAGTCAAAGAAAGAATAGGATGTCAAGTTTCTCTAAAAACCTTCCCAGATACCACCATCCCAAACTTTATTGAAAACGGAGACATCGATAACTAAAGAAGCAAATAAACTAAAGAAAATGTCATGTTATCAACAATGTCAAGCACAAAGAGTCGTCCATGCCTATGCTTCTTCTCCATTATTTTTGCAGTATGCCGATCCTGAACCAAATAACCATCATGAGAAAAATGGACTAAAGCAATTACTTTCAACAAGTTGACTAACAGAGATAAGGTTTGCAATTAAGTTTGGCACATAGAAAACATTGGATAATGGGAATTAATTTTTAGAGGTTCATGGAATAGTTCCTGTTGGGGGGAAAAATGGATCGCCCAAAACACGTGGTTATATCGCCGGCACGTGATGACGAGCGCGATGGCGACAACCCTCAAGGCGCCCGACCTCGAGACGCCCGACCTCAGCACGCCCGACCTCAGAGCTCGCAGCCTTACAGCCTTAATCTCGGTTAAGCTGAGCCTGATCGACCTCAAGCCCAAGAGAGACCCAATCAAAAGATGAAGCAGACCCCTTCACTCCACCAGAAATCAAGTCTCTCTCCTCCTCATCCGGGGTCTAATTTTGCGATCTTCACCCCAGCGACTGTCAACGATTAAATGCGCATGATCTCAACGGACCTCCAGCCATCCCAAAATCTCGGACCATCCACGGCAACTTATTAATTCACACGATCACATCCCATCATGACGGTAACTCATTAATTCGCACAGTCACGTCACAGGTAACACATACACCCTTCTTATAAAAAGGGAGGACTTTTTCCTTCTAGAGAGAGATCTTTTTCCCTTTCATGTAAACTCTCTGCTGGCTCCACCAAAAAAACCCCTTTAACTCAAGCATCGGAGAGCAGACACCGAAACCCCTGGCCACCGGCTTCTTGTAGGTCCCCCGGAGGATGCAGCCCGCCGCTGCATCTCCTGCCAGAGCTCCTCCTCTTTGGTCCGTGATCACCTCCGGGTCCAATTTCCAGCAACAGTTCCAATACCCAAAACTGGTAATTTTTCTTTATTGGCTATTGTAATAGGTGTGTTAGAAGAATTAATTGAAGAGGAAAAATACTAACCAATCATATGGTTAGAGGCACTTGAATCTATGAACCAATGAGATGAGGGATATTTTATATTTGATGTACTTAGCAGCAGAAAAAGTTTGAGATAGCACCTGGAAGAGTAGAAGCTACAGATTCTTAAATGATTTTCTGAATGGTTTCAGAAGTAAGAGAGTCTTGAGTATCATGATCAGTATTGGTTTGTTGGCTGTTGTAAGAAAAATATAACATATATAAATAAATCTATTTTAGGACAAGTAGTGATTTCATCATGGTATCAGAGCAAAGGTGCTGAGTTCGAACCCTGTTCCCACAATTTTTAACCCCATTATTAAAAAAAAAAATTTACATATTGGGCTCACTTATTAAAAAAAATTTTCCTGTATTTCTTCACTCAAAAGGCGACATTTAGAAACAATGTGACCCTTTTTCCAACAATAATTCCTTTTGCTTTGGCTTTGACTTGTCCTGACATCTTGATGTAAATAAACAACCATCAAAAGCTATCGTTGAATGATCAACTGTGGCCTCTGTATGAAGCCAAGTTTCTTCTCGAAGGAGATCTGAAACAGCAGCATCTAGATCTGGTATTGTTCGATGATTAATAATATCCGCACGAACTGATTCAAATTCTGGACGTAGTTTCATAAAAAAATTGCATCACTTTACTCTTTTTGCATTCTTTCATGACATGTTCAAAGGCTAGTTCTTTAATAGATTTTGCTATAATTGAATTTTGTTCAGATCAGAGAGCCATGAGGCCAGAGTAATAGGTCTGAATATCCTTGTTAAATTCTAGTTGAAACTCTCTTGCCCAGTTTGACTGAGAATAAGCCCGCAAGTTCATTCTCGTTTCTTGATTTGCTGAGTTAAGAAGCCAAGTTCATTCTTGGTCTTCCATTTCGCCTTTTCTTGTGCATCCTCAAGTTCTGAACTTGTGCGATCCAGAATCCCTAACAAATCTTGGCCTTCGACAAATACACGAAATTGAAATTCTCAGAGAGGATAGTTCTTACCATCATTAATTCCTAGAGATTTCATTGATAGAAAATTAGAGGAGAATATTCAAAGATAGCATTGTTGATTATGGCTTAAGTTGAGCCTTGATTGCTGAGATATAGTTGACCCTTGATTGCCGATATCATGGCTCGATTCTCTCCTTGATTTCGCTCCTCCGCACCATGGTAAGAATAATCAACCTCCCCACTGCACTAGTGCTGGCTGATGCATGGATTTAAGAACAACAGTACAAATACCCAACCATCATGGTCTAGAATATGTGATTCAGGCTTCTAACAATCATAGGTCATGCATATGATTGGAATTCCTTATTTCCTAGGAGGCCTAGGTTATGCTATACAACTGCCTGCACATTTCGATACTACTACATAAAAAAGGGCTCAAATTTATATTCAGCTCTTTTAATTTAAATAACAATTTATGTGAACAATTATTGGTGTTATTTTAATTATTGTGCACTTATAGTCAGCAATGATCATTATCTTTTGTAAATCAAGGTGTTTCCACTGGACGACATGGTTAATGCGGCTTAACTATCTGGAATTATCAATGTGTTTCATGCTTGTATGTGTCATAGTTATCGTGCTCTTCAAATTATTTTCAAATTCTTGGAGTGATTTTCAAATCCTAATCAAAAATAGTATCGCCTAGTTAGTCCTGACTAATTCAAGAAACATATAGAATTATGGATTGATAATGATATATTTCGCAGGTGTTGATATATAACAAGGTTTTTATACCTCCTTGACCTTGCAGTTAATTCTCTACCACCAGATAAAAAACAATTTTATAAATCATCTGAATTAATTCACGAACCTACCTCCTCCTCCTCCAAAAAAAAAAAAAACAAATGCACGCCCACGGTTAGGGCTGCAAATGGGTCGGATCGGGTCGGATCTTGAGTGACCTCAATCCGATCCAGTTTCTTGTTCGGGTCCTAATTTTGGATCCAGACCCGACCTGGTTGAAAATCGGGTCGGGTCGGGTCTATGCCTACAAATTTTGACCCGATGGGTCATTCGGGTTGGATCGGATCCGAATTCGGATCTATGTATTTTTATATTCAAAGTTTCACTATATAATAGTAAATAATATCAAGCAAAAAAAATGGATCGGGTCGGGTCCGGATCCGAATTGAGATTGGATGGATCTGACCCGACCCGAAAAATAGAACGGATCCAAATTTAGGACCCGACCCCACCTCGTGGGTCCTAAAATTCGAGTCAGGTCGGATCGGATCACGGGTCGATCCGACCCATTTGCAGCCCTACCCATGGTTGTCCATGTAATAAAATAGTAATTTTTTTTTTCCCAAGGAGAACATTGATCTACCTTAGGCACTCCATAGTAGCAACCTTCTTTGGCACCTGGTGCTTGGTCACGATCATGTCAAGGTTTCTCGATTGATTCAGAATAATTATCTTCTATCATGCTCCCAAGCATGCACCTTATGATTCTCGTTACCCTTCCTCTTTGTTTTTTTTTTTCTTTTTCTCTTTTTTTTTTAAATTTACAAATCCAAACCTCCTCCTACGTGTATATTTTCTACCAACAAATAATGCAGACACCATAAATAACCACGTAGAAAAGCATGAAAAAAAGTAGTCATTTTTCAAACCAGAGACCTTTCCTATGGAGAGATGCGTTGCCAACCAGATGAGCTATATCAGTCTGATCAGGCCCAAGGAGAAGAGTAGTGTTGTAGCTGTTAACAACAAACAAACAAACAAGAACAGTTAACAAAACAATTTTATATGCAACAAATACCATTATAGCGAATATGTGAAGGATTCATGTAGTGTGTATTGTGCTTCTCTAGCTAGAAACCTCCAATCATCTACAAAACATTTAATGCTTCACAGACTTCTGAAAAAATCTCTAATATACTCCATGAAAACATATCTTGTGGACCTGCACTTCAAGCTTCACGACCTAATCTAAATTTTCATTGCAAAATGGTTCCTTTATTACCTCGAATTTGCACACTAAAAGAACAATATTGTTCTTTCATCTGATCTTCATTCCAAGTAGAGATATTTTCCCCTTCAAATTGACTTGAGAAACGAACACTAAACCAATCAATCATGGGAACTCCTTCAATGTTGTCTTTGCTTCTTTTGTTCCCTGCAAATGTTCCTTTCTCCATTCGTCTTGTTTGCTTCCCTCTTACAACTGATTTTTAAAACCTTACAATTAAACAACACAAAGAAGGAAAAGAAAAAAAAAATTGCAAACAAGTGGGAAGGGAGGGTTGAAGCCAGCAAAGACTCAACATGAACAAGCCTAGCAACCCAACCATCAATCAAATTCTAGCATTTGGTTCTTTTCAAAATATAATATGATGATACTGCCTCAGTATGACATTAGTAATTAACTACCATCAAGGGCAGCATTATTTGCACATCTTAAAACATCATCATGCAGAAGAATTCGATAGACTGGAATTTCATATTATCATTCAATACAAGACAAATTGTGACGAAGCTTTGAATTTTGAGTTTTGCTTTGGTATTCTTTTTCATAACCATGCATTTTTAAAAAATGTATGACTAATATCTCTCGTATCAACCAGTTTCTAAGCAGACATATCTCTCCGGTCATTTAACTCAGGACGCGGTATTTTTAGTTGTTCACAGAACCAGGGTTAGTTTGCTCTATCTTGTTGCAATTGGCCATTTTCTTTTTTAACAACTGGCATTTTGAAATTGTAATCACGTCGAACAGGTTGACTAATTAAACTTTTGTAGAAATCTGAGACTTAAGTCAGCAGCTATTAGTTGAATAGAGAAAGAAAAGAGAATGCAGAAAAGCAAACCTCCTGTATACTTGCCAAAATTTATGGTAAGAACTTGAACTTGACATCACAAATCAATAGAGGCCAAATCATGACCAAGCATCGAATTTATATAGCTTCTAAAACCGTGAATGAGTAAAATGCCCATGTCATGCCTGTCCTCCCCAGAGACCATGACCATGAAGCATAAAAGATGTCCAAATCTCGAGAAGTATAATCATCTTGACCGAATTAATTCCTGCCATGAAAGTGGAGCATATGGGAAGAGGAGCGGATCCGGCCTAAAATCTATGTAGACTAGGGGATATTGTAACACAGTTAATCATGGTACTTGTGATTATATTTGAACTCTTAGCTTGACGAGGATGTTGAGGCTTAATGGAGGGAGTATATAAGGACTTATGTGGGTGTGTGATTAGTCCATATCGATTTTTGCTAGGTAAATCTTAGGTACATATACAGGATCAAGGAACTCAAATGGCTAGTTTTTTTAGGTAAGATCCTAGTTGTTACAAAATCAATATAAAAGTAAAATACGTTACAAAAATGTGACCATAAATGACAAGATGCATGCACAAACGTTTAAGATCTCGGTGAGTTAAAAGCATCTTGGATTGATTCAACGGTATTAAAACTGTTGCATTTTGACTCACCTCCTTTATGGATTGATGATGCAGCACCAATGCGGGGAAAGAGGAGAAGAAGGAAGAACAAGAGAAAGAGAAGGAAGAAGAGGTTGTAGAGACGCAGGAAGAATAGAGGAGGAGAGGAGAAAAAGAGAAGAAAGAACGTAGGGGGGAAGAAATTCCAAATCACTTCATTAAACCCTAATCATGAAAATAGTTCCCTATATATAGGGCCCAAATACACAACTTGCATAAACCCCCCTTACACAGAAATAAATCCTAATGAACCCACAAATAACACAAATAAGCCCTAAAATGCAAATAAGCCCAGAAATAAAATAAACCACAAATAAACCCTAGAATGCAAATAAGCCCAAAAATAAAATAATAAAATAAATATGCAAATAAACGAGTCTGGCTCAATCCGGGGGCTCAGGATCATCTGGATGAAGGGCTCTGATGTCCCCATCAACTCCTCCCGGGTGAGAAAAACTCGACCCCGTCGAGTACAGGTCTGGCCGGCTGTCGTACTGCTCCAGAAGATCGGGGTCAATGCGCTGCAACTGTGCTTTGGAAATCCACGTCACATCAGACTTTGGTCGACCTTTCCACCGAACAAGGTAACGTTGGTAACCACCGTTCCTGCTTGAAATAACCTGCTCATCCAATATATGTTCTATTTGTTCTCTGCGGGCATGAAATTTGGGAGGTGGTGGCTCAACAGCAGGTAATAGGGCAGGGTATCCAACATAGGCAGGTATATCAATAAAGGGGTCAGAAGGCAGGAATATTATCTTGTTGTATGGGACTAAATCTTCAATATTAAATGTTGCACTAATCCCATAGTCATCAGGAAGATCCACAACATATGCATTCGAACTGATTTTCTTTAAGATTTTGAACGGTTCTGCACTACAAGTTTGCAATTTCTTAAACGTATCTGAAGAAAATCGTTCAAGCCTAATTCTTATCATGACGTAATCTTTTTCACTTAACTCTTTATAACGTCCGTGTAAATCAGCAAGGAATTTATATTTTAAATTATTAAAGTGACTACAGTTGCTGATTTCTCGATGCAATGAATGTGGATGTGATACAATTGATTGTGCAGACTCAAAGACTCTATACTGATGAGACATGAAAAATAGGTCTATGGGTTGCCTAAGTTTGTAATCATGCACTACTTCGAATGGACTCATACCTATGGACTTGTTAACCGAACTATTACATGCAAACTCAACTGTCGGTAACATTAAATTCCAGGTCCTAGCATATGCATTCGGTCTGAGCCTATGATGTAGAAGGTTGGGCAGAGATGCTCCGGAAACTAGATCGATTGCGCGTTGGATATCATGCATTGGAGAAAGTGCATCCGGAAAATCATCAGGGAGTGCATCAGGAAACTCCTCTAGAAGGGAAACTACTACCGGGGAATGTTCAAGGTTGGATTCCGCATGGGTAACTTTAGCTACAAGTGCCAATTCAGATGATTGGCTCTCAATATCTGTCACTACCTCTTCCACAGTCGTGATGTGAAGTGGCTTGGTTGTACTTAGATCACTAGTCTCCCTTTGGGAATCATTTTGGACAAAGTCTAATTCTGTAGGTTCGTCTTCAAAGTCTTCTTCATAGTCTTCTATATTTGGTTCATAGACTTCTTCGACATATTCGGCCTCTTGGTTCCTAACTTCTGGTTCAGTAATCGGGTAGGTCTTAGTGGAACATTGGGGCGCTATATAGCCGAATTGTTGACACCTAGAGTATTGGGTTTGGTGCCTAGGAGAGTGGGGAAGGATTACAGGTGGTGCGACCAAACCGATTCTAGGTTGGGCTGTAACAGAGGTTGGCGATTTAGGGGTCCTAGAATGTTGCACGAGCTCACGGATCTCTTGTCTGAATTCTTTGTATCCAGCCCGTATGGCAACGATCTGTTCTAAGACAGACCTCAAAATGTCGGAATCCATGGTAGCTACAGGGGTTTTAGGTTGATTGAAATAGTAATCCATATCACTACAGGTTGGCATGCAATGATGACACTGGGTGAAGATGTGACATGCAGTGTCACTAATGAAACCCTAATAAATATGAAGCAAGATCAAATTTGATGCAGGACAACCTACTAATGCAATCTATTATGATTTCAGAAATCAGCAAGTCTTCACAATAATAACTTAAAATTTAAATGTTGCTGATTTTTTTACTTCGGTTATTCAGAATTAAGGATTAAGATTATTCAATTTAAGAAATTAGATTGCAATCAAGTAGTACAGTTGTTCTGATCCTAAAGTAATCTGATCGAAGAATGCCGAGAAATGTCCAGATGCTAGGGTGTGCTAATTTAATATCTAGATTTTCAAAGGCGAATAGGATGGGTTTGAAAGTAGGGGCTAAATTTTGACAACAAAAGTAAGTTTTCAGAACGTGGCTATCATGCAAGAGAACTAGAACATAATTAAATGAACAAGCTCAAGAAAAAGTGGAAACCTATCACCTGTGGCGGATGCAGTCAACCGGAAGCGTCCGTTGTGGAGTCTCGAACACGAAGTTGGCGCCGGGCAGAGCTAGCTGGAACTGTGGATCCGGATCTGCAGCCAAAAGGGTTCTTGGGCTCCTGGAATGGACTGACGAAGGTGCTGGATCAGGCCTGAGATAGGGCATGTGGCCGCTTGGGCCTGGGCCGCGCTCAAGGAGTAAAATGGGCTTTGGCCCGCAGCGGAGAGAAGTGTTGGCCTATGGAGTGTGATCGGGCCTGAAGAACCTGCAGAAAACAATGGGCTGGGCGCGTGGGCGTGGGTCGGATGAAGCCCACAGTGGAATGGGAGACTTCAGAGGAGGGTTTGGTTTTTTTTTTTTTTTCCTTTGGTGGGTGGGTGAACGAAGATGATGAAGGGAGGGTGGTACACGGCGGAGGGAAGGGCGGGCTGCCGGCGAAGAAACGTCGGAGCACAGCGGAGACAGGGGAGGAGAGGTGGTGGGGCGCTCGGGTGGCGCGGGGTGCGGCGGAAGGGAGATGGGGGGCGGACTACCGGCGAAGAGACGTCGGAGCTCGGGTGGCGGGACGATGGCGGCCACAGAAGGAGGTGAAGCGGCACCGCGGGGAGACGAAGGGGCACCGCGGACTCGGCGACGGCGTAGCAGCGCAGGCGGCACGGCGGACACTATCAATTCGGAAACGGGGAAGAAGATGGTGGCGGCTTGGCTGCGACGGCTTCGACAAGGGCAGCGACGGCAAGGCGACGACGACGGCAGCGGCGGCGGGCGCCAGCAGCAGCGGCGGCGCAGCGACAGATCGTGGTGACGGCGGCGAAGACGGTGACGATGGCGGCGGCGGAAACCCTTTGGGTTTCCTCTCGGCAGGACAGAGGTAAGTTTTTTTTTTTTTTTTTTTTTTTCTTTTTTTTTTACTTTTTTTTTAACTCGGATCCGTTAGGATCCGGGTTATCGGGTTTGACCCGACCCTATATCCGTTATGGGTTTGTCACGTGAAATCACGTGTTTTTTTTTTTTTTTTTTTCCTCCGGAACGGATCCGGGCTAGTGGGGCGGGCTAACGGGTCTGAGACTTACCCGTGGCCCTAACCTTCTTCAACCTCCCGATGGATTCGGGAGGGCGTCGATCTTCACGGCGGCGGCTGCGGGCCAGGGCAGGGATCACGACGGCGGCTCCGCGACCTGCGGCGGCGGCGAGATCACAGCCACAACTTCGTGGCCTGCGGCGAAGGTCTGCGGCAGTCCCCTCTATGGACCCGACGCCGACGGTTGGTGGCAGACGCGAAGCACTCGGGGCGTCGGCGCTCTCGTGGGGACGCGACGATCTCCGGTGGCGAGTCGGTGGCGCTGCGAGGTGGAACGGCAGTTGGCGCAGACACGGTGATGGACAGAAGGGGAAATCTCTAGCGGGGCCCTTCCTTTGTTCTTTGTGACAACCCAGAGGGAGGATGGGGACCTGACCTCACTTCGAGGTGGTGACCGCAGGTGGCCTGCGGCGGCGAGCGGGAGTGATGGTGGTCGTGGGTGTGTCGGGCGGTGGAGGATCTCGCTGCAGGGGTTTCTTTTTTTTTTTTTTTTTTCTCCGGTGAAAACCGACAGAGGGGAAGGGGGCTGGTGAAAACCGAGAGAGAAAGGAAAAGAGGAAACACGGGACCGTGGCTTTGGCAGCAGGGGCAAAGCCTCTTGCTCTGATACCAAGTTGATGCAGCACCAGTGCGGGGAAAGAGGAGAAGAAGGAAGAACAAGAGAAAGAGAAGGAAGAAGAGGTTGTAGAGACGCAGGAAGAATAGAGGAGGAGAGGAGAAAAAGAGAAGAAAGAACGTAGGGGGGAAGAAATTCCAAATCACTTCATTAAACCCTAATCATGAAAATAGTTTCCTATATATAGGGCCCAAATACACAACTTGCATAAACCCCCCTTACACAGAAATAAATCCTAATGAACCCACAAATAACACAAATAAGCCCTAAAATGCAAATAAGCCCAGAAATAAAATAAACCACAAATAAACCCTAGAATGCAAATAAGCCCAAAAATAAAATAATAAAATAAATATGCAAATAAACGAGTCTGGCTCAATCCGGGGGCTCAGGATCATCTGGATGAAGGGCTCTGATGTCCCCATCAATTGATGAAGAAGCTCCATGCTGGGTGGAGGGTCTCCTGTGACTTCTGAAGGAAACCATTACCGGATTATTGAGTTTGGGTTGGCACAATCACCTTTGAGGATGATCGACAAAGCTACTATAAACTCTTCTTTATGATTTGTAATAATTATCCTGATCTCAGCCATTCTATGTTGTCTATGTATAGCTCCATCAACATTTAGTTCATGAAAATTGCTTGCAGAAAACTCTCAATTGCCTAAGAAGACGGCATTTTGCTGGACTAGATATTTTAGACAGGAAAAAGAGGTATGTTTGCAGGTAGCTGTCTTGTGTGAAGGGGTTCTACTGTGATCCTACCTCTTTTTCTCATTCCTAACCCTTTGTAAACAATCTTTGTAAACTCTTCTATCGATAAAAGACGGGTGGCTTTTCCTCCCTGTTCATTAAAAAAAAAAGCAAAAAAGATCTTTACACAGGAAAAGTCGTAAATGTTGCTACCTCAGTGCAACTCATTCCATATTACGACCTTACATGATACCACTAGAAGCATTACTATAAAGCAGAGTGATTCTTGCTAATTAAGATGCAGCAAAATGGAATTTGACATCACCAAATCAGTAGAGGCCAAATTATGGAGAAATTATATCCGGCACTATACGCACCTACATGGTCATGCACAACACCAATCACATCGGCTAGCTCCTGAAGGCCATTCACTAAAATGAGCATATGATGAATGAAGCCTATAGGAACGAGACGAGGTAATTGGCATGGTGCATGCGATACATGATGTAATTTCTCCATATGATGACCAAGCATTGAATTCATAGCTTCCAAAATCGAAATTGTCTTCCCCATTCTTATCCTAAGAGGGCAGGGATCTTGACTATGACGAGTAAAACATATCCAAATCTTGAAAAGTATAACAATCTTGACCACGTTAACTTCTCCTATATATGAATGTGAAGCAAGCAAGAGTAAATGCCGCAATACACACACTACAGAGAAAATACGACATTTTGATTGTTATCTGCCGATGCTCGAGAAAAGCGTCGGTAAGTTGGCTACTGCACCAAAATTTGCCAACGTAGCTAATTAGCATCGGAAGATTATGACGCTTAAAAGCATCGAGGAGGATGTGATTTTTCTGACACTTTTTGGCAAGTGTCATTATACTATGACGTTTAAAAGCTTCGTCGGAAGCCAATAACAAGACGATGCTTATAAGCATCATAGGAAGCCATAATATTCCCCAAATCTCCACTTGACCCATCATCAGCCCCCTTTCCTCTTTATTGTATAGAACCATTGGCTGAGCTCCTTCTCCTCTGCCTCTCCACCAGTCTTCTTCTCCTCCTTCACCTCTCTGCCAGCCCCCTTCTCCTCCTCCGCTAGCTTCTCCTCCTCCTCCTCGTCCTTCTCCTCCCCTCCCGTAGCCACCGCCAATCCGTGGTGTTCTTCAAAACTCTGGCCAACCGCCCTCCTTCATTGGCCATGCTGTTGACGCCCCATGGATCTCAGCCGACCCACTCTCCACTTTAGTGATTTTTTGTTTTTTCTCTATGGTGATATTTTTGCTTGATGCCTTAAAAATCCCCTTTTGAGTTTTTGTTTGATTTGAAGCGATCCACTTCACAATTGGAATGCTTCATTCAAATTTCATGGCGATCACCTTGTAATTTCAAGGAGTTACTTTCAAGCACAAGCCATAAAGATATAGTTAATTTGCTGGCATATCATTCTGAATAATTACTTATCTAGCAATTAATTATTAAGCTGAATAATTGTCTTCTAAGATTATTACTGCATGAATACCTTATTGCCCATCCATCAAGATATCAACAACTATACTTTTATGTCACTAGAAGACTAGCAATGATAAATCCATTTACTGCTCAATATCTATATAATCTCAAACTTGTGGGTCATAGCGATTCGACAGTAGCCTAATTGGAAGCACTATGACCTGAGATAAGGGAATTTTTGGTTACTTTATAGAGATTCTCTACCATCCAAAGCATGCAAAATATCACAAATTGAAGATTATGGTGCTTTAGCACCATACTCTCTCTTTGATGGATTCCACAATTGTCTTATTAATAAGCCATATTTCATAGTGATTTACACCGAATGATCTCTCCATAGCTGAGAGGGGTTGGTGGGTAGAAGTATCTCATGGTGCATGACGCACTCTGGGAATGGATAAGTTCATTGCTCTTTTGGAAACGACACTATATTATGCCTAATGACCATAGCATACAAGCTACTTGGAGAACAAAGTTCAGGTCTGCATGGAAACCACTGAGGAAAGAGCACTCACATGCTAAACACAACAACGATTCCCTGTGTGTCTTGTTTTTTTTTGCTTTAAAACACTCTTTTGTGCTCTGTTACTATTGTCAGCATATAATGGAGTTTATTTCGATTCTTGATCCTCCTACTAAACTTATAATCTATATTCTGTACAATATTACTCAATTGCTTGTAATTGACTCTTGTGATCAACTTACATAATCCATTTAGAAGATCTAAACATCGAAAATACAAGAAGAATATAAAAATTGGCATCACAATTTTAGTGTAATTATGAGTGAAATTTCTAGTTAGGCAAGCACTGCTTAAAATCAAATACATTGCATGTGATTCCCTCAAGCTTGCCTAGGATTCCTAATACTTGTCTTTCAAGAGATCTTAATAAAGTTGCAGCAACCTCCTAATATTTGTGGCCTCATGGCATGCGCCTCCTACTTGGAAAGCGGTTGGGCTTGCTCCGTCTGTCTAGGATTGTTATATCGAATACCACAGTCTAACAACATAAGATCTTTAAAATCGTGTAGATTGTTATGAAATTTGTGATTTTTATCAAATCTTTGTATTCTAATAGAATGTATTCAATGATGAAAGACTAATCTGTTATGAAATTTTTTACAGAATGTAATATTAATTATTTAATTTTATTTATTTTTTTAGATAAGTTGCAATTTAATCAGTATTCTAATATAATGGACAAAAGTTGGATATATAAATCGAGATCTACCAAAGAATATTTAGATGGAGTTTAGAATTTTATTAAATTTACTTTTGAGAAAGCTAATATGAATAAAAAAGTTTTATATCCATATCAAAAATGTATAAATTGTCATTCTCTCGCTCCAAAAATTGTTGAAAAATATTTGGCGTGGATGGTTTTCTTGTAATAACCCCAAAAATTTTTTTTTATATAAAAAGGGATAGAATAGTCCTTTAAAATTGATATAAGGGGTAAAATTGGAAGGAATCAAAAGATAATGGCATAGTTGTAGATATGTTGAAATGTTAGGGACAAAATGGGAATTTAATAATATTAAACAAAGGTGAATAGTATCTTGATGTGATTTAATTGGAGGGTTTGAGCTGGCTTTTGGAATGAAACCGAGAGAAAGAGGGAGGGGGTTCTCAGGCGTGAAACAGAGAGGAAAGAAAGAAAGAAAAAGAGAAGAAGAAAGAAGAAGAGGAAGAGGATTCGAGGAGGAAAGATATCCCGGTTACACTTCCAGCTGAAGGGAAAAACGTAGATCTCCTTCTCCTCTACGCAAGGACCTCGATTTCCAAAAAGAAAAAGGTAAATGTCCATCCCTATCTAGTCTTTTGATAACATTAGGCTATACAAAGGGTGAATATAGTCTAGAGGGGTCGGATAAGGGTTGTAGAGGCGGTTAAAAGAGAAAGAATCGGATTTTGACAAATTTTTCCGGCACTACGGAAAAACTGTGGCGAAGTCCCAACTTCGGCGAATTATTTAGGGGGTCAAACGACCTCCGATAGCAATGCATGTTACCTCTTTGGAATCCCCTATGAGTGTAGAATGTTAGGTAAAAATTTCATCAAATCTGGAGTTTGGAAAGTGGATCAAACCCGGGATGAAGTAACCGGCTGTCGGTCCGGATTACTGTTCATCCGGGTGGAAAATAAGGGATTTCATGCTATAATAGAGTATTAAGCCTAGATCAAGCTAAAAGGGACCTTGTACTCATGCAAGGGAATCCCTAGTATACATAAATGATGAGTTAATTAATAGAAAAAGAAAAAAAGAAAGAAAAGAAAAGATTTAGGGAACGGGGGAGTTGAATCAATTAAAGTTCCCTATATTATAATTGGCACGTAGATTATAGCCCTTGATACAGGACTAAATGTATTGTAAATGCATGTCACAGTTGGGCAAGAAGCTAGGGAACAAGAGGAAGAAGTTCCCCACTACCAGCTGTAGATTTTTGGAGGCGTATCAGGGCTGTGCCAGATTGACAGGTGAGTGGGAGTCATGTACTTTGCACCATGAGCATCCTTAATTCATTTTCATGAATGTCGCCAAGTGTGAATTGATTCCACTTGAGCATATTGATTGATATTGTAGTAGATTCCTCTATAACCTTGATTCTCCATGCTTAATTATTCTGTACATGCATTTGAGGGAACATTGAGAGGAATTACGAAGGGTTGATGAGTAATCAAATTGATTCCGAATTGTGAAATGATTTCTTTTGTAAATTGATTTCATTTCCTCTATTTTAAAGACTTGTGAGTCGTAGCTTGATTATACTCTTTTATGAGTAATTAAATTGGTTCCAAATTGTGAAATAACTTCTTTTGTAAATTGATTTCATTTCCTCCATTTCAAAGATTTGTAGAGCCTTTTTAGTGGTATATTGAGTTGTATTGCACTTCCTTGACCCTCACTCCTAACCCTGATGTTAGTTTATGATTGGGTCATGATCGAGTGAGTGGTAATCTTGATTATACTCCTTTTTAGTAGAGTATTGGGAGGGTGCATTATGGCATTTATGCATGGCTTAGCAATATCTGCAGGACACCTATAGTCGATGGGGTTGAACATCGGCCTTTGTGCACATAGTAGCCTTCTGGGTGGGCGGAGCCCAGTCCCTTCCTAGGGGGGGACACGGCCCTAGGCGTAGGATCGGCCGGTCCTACGACTTATATTCTGCTTGCCGCCGGGCATAGTAAGACCCCGCGAGGTGCAGTATGGCTTTCCGCGGATGTAGAATTCCCGCGAGGTGCCGTTTAGTATGTAGATGTGAGATGGATTTCTGTTCTGGATACTGGCCAGCATTTACATGATCCGTGTGGAATTTTATCCTGCATATGCATGTGACAGTGGGGAGTTGTTGCTGGTTCGCCTGGGGCGTAAAACCCACCTCCCGATAGCTGTCTAGCATTTACATTATCGATATGGTGTCTTATCCTGCATATGCATGTGACAGTGGGGAGTTGTTGCTGGTTCGCCTGGGGCGTAAAACCCACCTCCCGACAGCTGTCTAGTGATGATTTACATATTGGTGTGGTGTCATATTCGATATATGCATATGGCAGTAGAGAGTTGTTGCTGGTTCGCCTGGGGCGTAAAACCCACCTCCCGATAGCTGTCTAGTGATGATTTCAGCATATTGACACCTGATTTGTATGTTCCAGCATTATGATCTGTTGAGCATATTCATGAGTAGCATATATGTTTACTTGATTATTCCATATATGCTTCAGATGAGTTGATATTGATTGTGGTGATATTGATGATTTACTCCATATTCTCTATGTTGAGATCATGTTCATCTTGTTATTGATCTTGAGATTTCATCTCGAGCCATGATTATATTCTGTCTCATGTGCATAGTACTCTCTACTCCACTCACTGAGTATTTATATACTCACTCCCCAGTTTGATATTTTTGATTGCAGGGCAGGTATTGTATAGAGAGGAGCAGGATTAGTGGTTGCCTGCTAGCTGTGCCGCTCCATAGTATAGTATAGTATAATGTAGATAGAGGTTTATACCCTTTTGGTGTATTATAAACCTTCTGTTGTATTTAGTGTATAGTTACAGTCATAGATCCTGTTGTGGATATGGGTTTGACCATGGATGGAATGGGAACCAGATTTTTATACAGTTGAGTTATATGCCTGAGATTATGTATTGATATATATTGTCCAGGTTCATTATGTGACGGATTATGTGATTGCTGCTCTGACAGGTAGTGTGTTGTATGTATTGAGATAATCCTGACAGGTCACTATAGGAAAAGTGATCATTTTGTGCATGCATCATGCCAAATTTTTCAAGATTTATTGATGATTGATAGGTAGTAAGGTTCTACGCGGTGGCTCGTGGCCTTATGCCTACCCGCACCCTAGGACCGTCGCGGCGGCCCGCCGGGAACGGGGCGGGGGTCGTGACAAAGCTTGGTATCAGAGCAAAGGTTAAGAAGAGTCCTGTCAGAGCAATAGGATGAGTCAGGATTAAGTATAGAATTATACTATGAAGCATAGAATTTTTTTTATGCTATTTGCTGGGTCATTTACAATTTAGTAAAGCATTTTATGACTCAGTGTGTAGTGACTCAGTATGTAGATATATAAAGAATACCTCCAAGGAGAGGATCTACTCGTCTTGGAAGGAGGATGGAGCCAGATTTAGCATTGAATTCGGGTTCCGCACATGTCGAGCCCCAAAGAGAAAAATTTCTTCTTGCTGATAGACGGAGGGTTAATGATCAAGGAGAGGTAGGAAGTAGAGATGCATTGATGGAACAGTTACTGGCAGAGAATCAGGCTCTGAGGGAGCAGATTGCTCGGGAGAAACCTCCTGCCCCGTCAGTAGTATCTATCCCACCTCCTGTACCTGTGCCAAGAAGTTTGGCCAGGCGGGCTCTAAATGATGAGGGGATTACTGTACAGGAGTTTCTGAGGCTCACAACCCCGGAGTTTAAGGGGGAAGAAGGTGAAGATCCTCAGAGATTCCTGGAGGAGACTGAAAAGATGATACGGAGACTGTCCTGTTCTGATGCAAGAGCTATAGAACTTGTAGGGCTTACAATGAAGGAAGATGCCTGGGACTGGTACCAGAGACAAGTGGAGGACAGATTGTACAGTAGGAATCCTCCAACCTGGGAAGAGTTCAGGCAAGCAGTGATGGATGAGTTCTTGTCTCCGGCTGAGAGGCAGAATCGGGCTCTTCAGTTTGAGAGGCTGAAGCAGATGCCCGGAATGAGCGTATTTGAGTACGCTCGTGAGTTCACTAGATTGGGGAAGTATGCTCCTTACATCATCCCCACTGAAGCTGCCAGGATAGAAAGATTCAGGCGGGGTCTGATTTCCCCGCTTTATAATGCAGTACTGGCAGTAGAGGTCCCCACCTTGTCTAGGTTAATTGATAAAGCAAAACAGTGGGAGATCAGAAACAAAGAGGAAAGAGCTGAAAGAGAACAGAGAAAAATGAGTATGGGGAAAGGGCAAAGCAGTAGAAATAGATCTGAGGGAGTAGATCTCTCGGAGGGCCCGACGGAGCAGTCTGTACGCTCAGCTCCACCTGCCCCACGTAAGAGGAAATGGAGGGAAAGAGGTCAATCACAAGATACTTTTCTGCCATCAGTACCTCGTCCTCCAGTCACTATGGCCAGAACTGAATCTAGGTTCCAAACATGGCCAGTGTGTGGCATATGTGGGAAGCAGCACCCTGGCAGATGCAGAATGGGTCAGGGAGTGTGCTACAGATGTGGACAGCCGGGTCATTTTGCCAGAGAATGCCTGCAGGGTGCCACCCAGCAGTTTGTGCCTTTGGCATCCTACCCTTCTGTGCAGATGGACAGGCCTAGTAGTAGGAGGCCTGTAGGCAGAGGTCAGACACCAGCGTCACAGCAGAGTGTTGGACCATCTCAGCCATCAGCTCCAGTAGGTAGAGGGCAAGGAAGGATGTTCACGGTAAATCCACAAGAGGCACAGGCATTAAATGTAGCTGTGACAGGTATGCTCCTCATTGATAAGATTAAAGCTAGAGTGTTATTTAATTCTGGAGCTACCCATTCATTTGTGTCCCCTTATTTTGCTAAAAAGTTAGCTAAGGATAAGATATTAATGCATATTCCCTTAGCTATTAGTACATCTGTAGGGGATAGTATAAAAGCGAAGTATGTATATCCTACCTGTGTGGTAGAGATAGAAGGTAAAACACTTCTAATTGATTTGATTTCCAATACCACACCGAGCAAAGTATGAAGAGCAAATACCCTCACCTCTTTGAGTAATCAGGTAATTTACTCTTTTAAATTCGAGGACGAATTTTATATAAGGAGGGGAGGATGTAATAACCCCAAAATTTTTTTTTTATATAAAAAGGGATAGAATAGTCCTTTAAAATTGATATAAGGGGTAAAATTGGAAGGAATCAAAAGATAATGGCATAGTTGTAGATATGTTGAAGTGTTAGGGACAAAATGGGAATTTAATAATATTAAACAAAGGTGAATAGTATCTTGATGTGATTTAATTGGAGGGTTTGAGCTGGCTTTTGGAATGAAACCGAGAGAAAGAGGGAGGGGGTTCTCAGGCGTGAAACAGAGAGGAAAGAAAGAAAGAAAAAGAGAAGAAGAAAGAAGAAGAGGAAGAGGATTCGAGGAGGAAAGAGATCCCGGTTACACTTCCAGCTGAAGGGAAAAACGTAGATCTCCTTCTCCTCTACGCAAGGACCTCGATTTCCAAAAAGAAAAAGGTAAATGTCCATCCCTATCTAGTCTTTTGATAACATTAGGCTATACAAAGGGTGAATATAGTCTAGAGGGGTCGGATAAGGGTTGTAGAGGCGGTTAAAAGAGAAAGAATCGGATTTTGACAAATTTTTCCGGCACTACGGAAAAACTGTGGCGAAGTCCCAACTTCGGCGAATTATTTAGGGGGTCAAACGACCTCCGATAGCAATGCATGTTACCTCTTTGGAATTCCCTATGAGTGTAGAATGTTAGGTAAAAATTTCATCAAATCTGGAGTTTGGAAAGTGGATCAAACCCGGGATGAAGTAACCGGCTGTCGGTCCGGATTACTGTTCATCCGGGTGGAAAATAAGGGATTTCATGCTATAATAGAGTATTAAGCCTAGATCAAGCTAAAAGGGACCTTGTACTCATGCAAGGGAATCCCTAGTATACATAAATGATGAGTTAATTAATAGAAAAAGAAAAAAAGAAAGAAAAGAAAAGATTTAGGGAACGGGGGAGTTGAATCAATTAAAGTTCCCTATATTATAATTGGCACGTAGATTATAGCCCTTGATACAGGACTAAATGTATTGTAAATGCATGTCACAGTTGGGCAAGAAGCTAGGGAACAAGAGGAAGAAGTTCCCCACTACCAGCTGTAGATTTTTGGAGGCGTATCAGGGCTGTGCCAGATTGACAGGTGAGTGGGAGTCATGTACTTTGCACCATGAGCATCCTTAATTCATTTTCATGAATGTCGCCAAGTGTGAATTGATTCCACTTGAGCATATTGATTGATATTGTAGTAGATTCCTCTATAACCTTGATTCTCCATGCTTAATTATTCTGTACATGCATTTGAGGGAACATTGAGAGGAATTACGAAGGGTTGATGAGTAATCAAATTGATTCCGAATTGTGAAATGATTTCTTTTGTAAATTGATTTCATTTCCTCTATTTTAAAGACTTGTGAGTCGTAGCTTGATTATACTCTTTTATGAGTAATTAAATTGGTTCCAAATTGTGAAATAACTTCTTTTGTAAATTGATTTCATTTCCTCCATTTCAAAGATTTGTAGAGCCTTTTTAGTGGTATATTGAGTTGTATTGCACTTCCTTGACCCTCACTCCTAACCCTGATGTTAGTTTATGATTGGGTCATGATCGAGTGAGTGGTAATCTTGATTATACTCCTTTTTAGTAGAGTATTGGGAGGGTGCATTATGGCATTTATGCATGGCTTAGCAGTATCTGCAGGACACCTATAGTCGATGGGGTTGAACATCGGCCTTTGTGCACATAGTAGCCTTCTGGGTGGGCGGAGCCCAGTCCCTTCCTAGGGGGGACACGGCCCTAGGCGTAGGATCGGCCGGTCCTACGACTTATATTCTGTTTGCCGCCGGGCATAGTAAGACCCCGCGAGGTGCAGTATGGCTTTCCGCGGATGTAGAATTCCCGCGAGGTGCCGTTTAGTATGTAGATGTGAGATGGATTTCTGTTCTGGATACTGGCCAGCATTTACATGATCCGTGTGGAATTTTATCCTGCATATGCATGTGACAGTGGGGAGTTGTTGCTGGTTCGCCTGGGGCGTAAAACCCACCTCCCGATAGCTGTCTAGCATTTACATTATCGATATGGTGTCTTATCCTGCATATGCATGTGACAGTGGGGAGTTGTTGCTGGTTCGCCTGGGGCGTAAAACCCACCTCCCGACAGCTGTCTAGTGATGATTTACATATTGGTGTGGTGTCATATTCGATATATGCATATGGCAGTAGGGAGTTGTTGCTGGTTCGCCTGGGGCGTAAAACCCACCTCCCGATAGCTGTCTAGTGATGATTTCAGCATATTGACACCTGATTTGTATGTTCCAGCATTATGATCTGTTGAGCATATTCATGAGTAGCATATATGTTTACTTGATTATTCCATATATGCTTCAGATGAGTTGATATTGATTGTGGTGATATTGATGATTTACTCCATATTCTCTATGTTGAGATCATGTTCATCTTGTTATTGATCTTAAGATTTCATCTCGAGCCATGATTATATTCTGTCTCATGTGCATAGTACTCTCTACTCCACTCACTGAGTATTTATATACTCACTCCCCAGTTTGATATTTTTGATTGCAGGGCAGGTATTGTATAGAGAGGAGCAGGATTAGTGGTTGCCTGCTAGCTGTGCCGCTCCATAGTATAGTATAGTATAATGTAGATAGAGGTTTATACCCTTTTGGTGTATTATAAACCTTCTGTTGTATTTAGTGTATAGTTACAGTCATAGATCCTGTTGTGGATATGGGTTTGACCATGGATGGAATGGGAACCAAATTTTTATACAGTTGAGTTATATGCCTGAGATTATGTATTGATATATATTGTCCAGGTTCATTATGTGACGGATTATGTGATTGCTGCTCTGACAGGTAGTGTGTTGTATGTATTGAGATAATCCTGACAGGTCACTATAGGAAAAGTGATCATTTTGTGCATGCATCATGCCAAATTTTTCAAGATTTATTGATGATTGATAGGTAGTAAGGTTCTACGCGGTGGCTGGTGGCCTTATGCCTACCCGCACCCTAGGACCGTCGCGGCGGCCCGTCGGGAACGGGGCGGGGGTCGTGACATTTCTAAAGGGTTATACTGAGTGAGTATTTCATTGAGAGTCCATATTCTCGTCTCTATGTAACCAACTCTCCTATATAGAACACATCTCTAGTTTTGAATCCAGTAATGCACAAAAAAAAAAAATCTTGTAGAAGAAGATAATATAAGGGGCTAACTCAAAGATGCTCATAGATATGGTATTGAAAATTTAAGAGATTCTAGTGGAGGATAAAAAGCAGCTGCAATAAGTGATGAGCATACATTCACTGATTCGATACATATTGAGAAACCTATACCTTTATCTAATGATGAGATAGCTTGTTATCATAACTTGGTGAAAGATTGTGATCAAGAACTATATATATTCCGATTGTAAGAATTTTTTGAAGATTTTTTCTTATGCATTTATTCCATTTAAAACATTAAAATGGGTTGTCTAGCAAGTCTTTTACTAAGTTGCTTCAATTATTAAATGATGCATTTCTAGAAGGTGTTAATTTGCTATCATCTTCTTATGATGCCAAAAAATTAGTAAAAGAATTGGATCTTGGATATAAAAAAATTCTTAATTGTCCAAATGACTGTATATTATACCATGATGAAAATGTTAATCAAGAGTCGTGCCATATATGTAGACCTTCGTGATAGAAAAAATATAAAGAAGATGAGGATGATTGTTAAATGAAGTGGATGTTACACGAACTAAGAAAAAATTGACCAAAATTTTGCATTATTTTTTTCTTATATCTAGATTGAAAAGGATCTTTGCATCATCAAAGATAACTTTATCGATGAGATGGCATGACTAAAGTCTTACAAAGGATGGAATGTTAAGACATCTAGTAGATAGTTTAGTATGAAAAGTATTTGATGATAGGCATCACGATTCTGCTTCTGATCTTCATAGTATTAGGCTGGATTTAATTATTGATTGGTTCAATTCATTCCGAATGATGAATTCTACATACAACACTTGATCGGCCATTTTGATTCTGTATAATTTTCTACCATGGATGTGTATGAAACAATCTTCACTTATTCTGTCAATGGTTATTCCGGGTGATAAAGGTCCAGGTAATAATGTTGATATTTTTCTGCAGCCTTTAATAGAGAAATTGAAACAGTTATGAAAGGGCATCAATGCATTTGATGCTTTTACTGGCCAAACTTTTAAATTGTGGGCAGCTCTTATCTGGACTATCAATGATTTTTCTATATATACTAACTTATCTGATTGGAGCACTAAGGGCATATTGCATGTACTTCTTGCGAGGATTCAACCCATTCGTATTGAATAAAACATGGAGAAAAGTTATATTATATGGGACATAGTTGATAGTTAGAAGCAAACCATCCATCTCGATTTCAAAACAATCTGTTTGATGGCACTGTAGAGTTGCGATTTGCCCCAATATCAGCAACTAGAACTAAAGTTCTTAGACAAATGCATGACATCAATTATAGTTATGGTAAGGTCTCCAAATGTTAAAAGAAAAAAGTAAGGATGGATGTTGGAAGCTCAATGAATGAAGGGTTAATAAAGGAGCTCAGTACTAGCAATCTTGATGCACGAGTGTTTTATAAAGCTAACAACTTTTTCGAAAATGATGACAACGTATATGGGCATGAAAATGATGATGACATAATGGCAACATCTGCACATAGAGATGTTAAGCAGATATGAAAAAAAAGGGAGCATTTTCTTTGATTTACTTTCGCATAATCTTGATGTAATGCATATAGAGAAGAATATTTATGATAATTTGATTGGAATATTGTTAAATATTGATGGAAAGACTAAAGATAACTTGAAGGCACGTCTTAATTTGAAAGACATGGGCATAAGATAAGAGCTTCATCCAAAAGAGCTTGCCAATGATAAAATTTATATACTTCCTACATATTACATAATGTCCACTCGAGAGAAAGATCTTTGCCTATTAGTTCTGAAAAATATTGAGGTTCTTGATAGGTATGCATCAAACTTTTTACGATGTGTAAATCTCAAAGAGCGAAAACTTTCAAATCCTAAAATTTATGATGGTCATATTTTAATGCAAGATATCTTTCTATTGGATTAAGATCATTAATGTCGAAATAAGTTGTTGCAATTATTTCTTATTAATTGTCATCATTTTTAAAGGCATTATGTTCCAAGGTCCTTGATCTTTGGGAGCTTGATCAATTGGAGTTTAATGCTGCACTTGCACTTTGCCATATGAACAAGATCTTTCCTCGACCTGAGTTTTTCATTATTATGATTCATCTACTTATTCACTTAGTTTCAGAAGCTAAATATGGTGTACACTACAGATGGATATATCCTATTGAGAGGTGATGGTGCTAAACTCTACAGTCATAATTTAGAAATCTTTAACTTCAGAAATATTATACTGATGTTGATATTTCAAAATAAAATTATATTTTGAAGTTATCTTGTGCGCTTAAATTTGTTCGCAATCAAGCTCTTTTCGAGAGCTCGATTGCTGAAGAATATATTGCGAAGGAGTTTTTGATATTTTGTTCTAGATATTTTGAAGATGTGGAGACCGCTTTTCAATCGACCTCAAAAAAATTGTGATATTGTAGAGAATGTAGAAATTTACAAGTTCTCATCTAGTCGAATAGTTTTAAGGAAGATCTAAAGTGATGTTCTTGCCCAAAAATTGTTGGCACAAGCACATTGTTATGCCTTACTTTAGAGTGACATAATATCTGAGTACCGCAAGTAAGTATGGTTATAAGATAATTTAATTTAATGTCATATCATATTTAATATTCTTAACTAAAGATTTAATATTTTGTAAAGAATTTTTAGTTGCTCAGCGACGAGTCAACCATAAAATTCATCCTAACCCAAAGATTGAGCAACGATGGTTGTTTGAATTATTTTCTAAATAGCTTTTCAAACAAGTTAGACGTATAATACATTAGGTTTTTTTTTGAATTTTGGTGGACATTAATGTTGAATAATTAATCATTAGTTGTATCATATTTTTAGGTACCAATGATGATGGAGAGAAATTGTTTCGATAAATTAATAGTCATTACTCGAGGTCCGAACGATATTGTCAACAGATAATGGTTTCATCATCAATGGCATTAAATTTTATACTAAATAATGTGAGAAATTTAGAAAAGCCTAAAATAGTGGAGTTATGGTAGAAGCGGATGGAAAAACTTATTATGGTACCCTTATAGATATTTATGAGTTGGATTATTATGGAAAGTTTAAGGTAATATTATTTTGATGTGATTAAGTGAATATAAACTTACCTAGAGGTTTGAAGCAAAACATAAATGAGTTCACACCTGTGAATTTTTTAAGGTTGGTATATACTGGTGTGTTATTGAAGGATAACTCATTCATTTTTTGATCTCAAGCTTAACAAGTGTTTTTTTATGTAAGACTCAAAAGATAAGAAATGTGCTATTATTATTAAGACTAAACCTAAAGACTTATATGATATAGAGAAAGAGTTGGAACAAAAAGATGATGAGACTTATGCTCAGTGTATGCCTTATAATATTGTGCCAACTAATGACTAAATGCTACAATAAGTTTGGTTAGGATGGATGCTGAAGGAGAGAATACTAATTCTTGATTCTTATTAGTAAGAAATATTTACGATGTATACATTGTATGAGATATTATTTTCTTTTATCATGTTTGTTTAATAGATATCAAATCTTATTAGCATTTTATTTAGTATTGATTTTTATTTAGCTAATATTAATTTTTATTTATGCATACTAGGTAATATCATGCGCCGAGAGAAATGATTTAGAGATGTGGAGTTTCAACATTCTCAGGCTTTTGATCAATCCATGCAGTCCTAGGACCCAACAATATGAGCCCCAGTCTCAGCAGAGCTCCTACTAATTTTTCAAGCAAGAAGGTTAGTATGGATGACTTGCAGCTAGATCCAGAATAATTTAATTAAAATATTATATTTTTATTCCTATTATGATTTAAATATTTTATTATATTTGGCCTCATATTACTTAATGCATATATTTAAATTTAATAACACTATAAAGCAACATTAAAAGATACACAGACGACGCAAATAAGTGTCATCAGTTGATAATTAACAATGCTAAATTGCATCATTAATTAGCAATGTAAATAAGCATCATTTATTAGATCCACTTTATTGCCAATTCTTGCTAAAGCGTCGGCGACGCCTAAGTACATCGTTCTTCTTAACGCATGATGCAAGCCAAAAGTGTTGTACAATTGTTTTCCCATAACTGCACTGCCGGTGCTTATGCGACACTTTAGAAAATGTGCGGTATCTATCAGACAACGCTTCTTTGTGTCGCCAAATACATTAAAACGTCTCAGCAATGCCAAATGTTTCTGTAGTGGCAGCACGGTCAGCTCTGATTTCATACGGCCATGGAATAACAGCAACTTGCATCGAGTGGCGTCAGAAGCCACCAACACAAAACTAGAACAAGTTTCCAAAAGATGACCATCAACGGACGAGCAGCAATCCAGTGCCCGTCAAGATGCATGCAGGAGCATTCGGACGTTAGCAAGTTAAAAGCATCTTGGATCGGTTCAAATGGTCCCAACAGCTACTCACTTCACTTGTGGACTAGAAGAGAAGCTCCATTCTGGGAGAATGGTCTCCAGTGGCTTGCAGGGTCTGGATGTCATCCTTGACGTAGTTATACCACGAGGTTGGCTCTATTCCAGGGGCAGGAGTAGGACGTGGCTGGGAAAAGAGTCTTCTCACAGGGAGCTTTCTAGTGGAAAATGTGGTGTGAATTGAAGCTCTGACTTTTGTGAGAAATGTCTTGCGTTAGATCTTGCTGCGTAAGTAAGCAATGGCGTGCTGGAAGCCGTGAAGAGGAGGACTCAGAGGGAGACCCCGTGACACTGATGCTGAGAGGTCGACGGGCGGAGAACCCACACGTCAAAGTCTTGCACGGCCTTTCTGAGGACGTTTGGGGTGCACATACTTATTTTGCAAGGCAAGCATATATATTAATAACAAAAGCAACTGAAATAAAAGCTTAGTTGGTGGCTTGATCCAGTGTTTCAGTACTTGATGATCCAACTTGGGGATGGAGTTTGATAGGCCAGTATTTCTAGTTGAATCATTCATTGAGATGGTTTCAACTATCGCAGATGGTGGCTTGGCATGTCTTCATGTGGACTCTTGGTAGTTCGGCAAATTTATTAAAAGATTCTAAACTTGAGTGTGCTGCAATTATAAAATATTTTCCAAAAAAAATTTGTTTCAAAAGGTCTTAGAGAAATTTCAAGTGTTGCTGTAGTTACTTCTTTCAAAAAAATAAAAAAATAAAAAAATCATGCAATTAATTAGACATGTAGGTGAGATCAACCATGATCTAGCTTCTATCCTCGAGTCAAGAGAGCCTACGCAATCACAACCTTCTGGTCATGGTGTAGTTTACCATGATCGAGTTGGCCTCACACAATTTGCTGTCCATATATTGTGCAGGATCTACTCAATCAAGATTATCCTGCGATACATTGATGGCTATGATTGATAGACTGGCCCTCTCTAGTCTACCCCCCTTCTTCCTCCTTATTTACCAGCAAATTGACAACTTTATTTGTTTCATTACAATGTATATGTTGGACTTCATATCTAATGAATTTCTCGGATTGCAAAGGAAAATCCTGTGTCACCTGCTATATGAGTTTTATATGACTCTTATGATATGTTAACATGCAAACGTCAATGGTCTATTTGACTTTTATAAACTCAATCATGTTATGTTTTGGAAAAAGTACTTTCCAAGTAGCACCCAATTCAAAACTTTGTTAATAGCACTTCTATATGCGGTATGCACTGACTATTTGCAAGAACGTGATAATTGTGGTTTGAGCATCATCCAAGTTGTGGAAGAGCTTCATGCTTCGGTAGATTCACAATAGACTGGCATAACCCAAAATGAAGATAATTGCAAGTATCCATCAGAATATAAAAGCTTTTCTAACTTAAATTCTATCCGATAAAAGATCTTTTATACATAGTGTTGGGGGAATACGGTTTTCCCCCAGTAATACAATAACCCTGCCACCGGAAGACTACGCAGTCGACGACCCCGGACGACTGAGGTCGGCGCCCGACCCCAGAACGTCCGATCCCGGATCATCCGACCTAGAGGACTTCCGATCTCAAAGGCTTGTCTTTGTCGACCACCTGCCGCGGCCGTACCTCTCCGAGGTCCGGCCAAGGGCCATATCCTGCCACTGCCCCAGCATTTATTACACATGATCCCGGCAAATCCCCAGTTCACGCAACAATTAATGTGAATCTCCGGCCTACGCAACAATTAATGTGAATCTCCGGCCTACGCAACAATTAATGCGCGTGGCTCCTTTCATCTACGGATCCTCAGTTCTCCACGGCAAATCAGCTCGGCAGAGTCCTGTCAGCCATGATAAGTCTGACCCCAGCCTCACCGCCGACATCAATGCAATGATTCACCCGATCGCGTGACGGCTCAGGTCGTATGACGGCCTTACCTCCGACATCAGTGTAATTATTTACTTGTCCGTGCACCAGATCAAGCAACGTGCCGAGCTGTACGACGGCCTTGCCCGGTCACATCGCAGGTAAACCCCCCTATAAAAGGGAACCATGCTTCTCAAGGGCGGGGGGGGGACAGAGAGAGAGAAAAAACACTACTGCTCCCATTTTCTTTGAACACTATTTTGCCCCCTCTGACTTAAGCATCGGAGGGCCGGCGCCGGAAGACCCGGCCACCGGCTTTTCTGCAGGCATCCAGACGGAGGACGCCGCCCGCCGACGGACCACCACTCCCTCGTGTTCGCCGACAGCTCCCCCTCCTCGACGGACGATCGCCCCCGGGTCCAATTTCCAGCAACAGTTGGCGCTAGAGGAAGGGACCGAGTTGCGATCATGAAGTTGAGAAGTAAGGGAGCCTCCAACATCTCCCGGCGTCCCCCGGAGAGTCCTGGACATTCCGTTCAAAATTCACCTGCTCCGGCTGACCCGGTTCCTCAGGTCCAGCCGGAGCAATTCAATGCCCTGGTGCAGCAAGTCCAGGCCCTGGCGGCTGCCGTTCAAGGCCTGCGGCGTGAGGAGGCCTTATCAACGCTCCCCCCGCAGGCCCAGCTCTTGCCGGAGTCCCCTCCCAACGGTCCGATCCCCCAGGGCCAGAATCTTCATGGCTCTTCAAGGGCCAACAATGAAGGGCGGACCTCCCCCCGGAGAGAGCTGCCTGGGGAAGGTCCCAACGGAAGACCCCAACCCTCTGAAGCCGAATCTGCCCCAGACCACCGTGAGCCGGAGCAAACCACGGTGACGGTTCCTCGGGTTGGGGAGCTCGATAGGAAAGTCGAGCACTTGGAGCGCCAGATTGAAGCGCTCCACAGCAAGAAGGCAAGACAGGATGGGGATTTTGAGTTCACCACCAAGTCCCCTTTTTCCCGCCAGATCGAGGATGAGCCGGTCCCCGTGAGGTTCAAAATGCCTCAAGTGGAGCCCTACAATGGAGTCACCGACCCCCTCGATCACTTGGAGAGCTACCGAGCTCTTATGGCCCTACAAGGATCCTCGGAGGCTGTGCTTTGTAAGGCCTTCCCGGCGACTCTTCGAGGGACAGCTCGACTCTGGTTTTCTGGGCTAAAGCCGAGCACGGTATCTTCCTTCGAGCAACTTGACAGACAATTTGCCACCAATTTTGCCGCCAGCCGACGCCAACGGCGGACGTCAGATTCCCTCCTGGATGTCAAGCAGAAGGAGGGAGAGTCTCTGAAGGAGTATCTGGACCGCTTTACCGCCGCCACATGGGAAGTCCGCGAGCTGGACCAGTCCATAGCCATGTCGGCTTTAAAGACTGGGGCCCGCTCTTATCGATTCCTTTTCTCTATCGAGAAGAGCTTCCCGGCCGACTTCACCGAGATGCTGGTCCGAGCTCGGAAGTACGCTAAGGCCGAAGAGGCAATCGCCTCTAGGCGAGGCGCGATCGAGCCCGCCTCAAGAAAGCAGAAGAAACGCCGCGAGGAGCGCGGCCGCCAAAGAAGCCGATCCCCTCGTCGAGAGAAGAATCTCCCCCGACTGAGAAGCCCGCCTCGTCAGCGGGGACAACCTCAACGGAGGACCTCACCACGACCAAGGTCCCCACCACGGCCTCGGACACACCTAGGGAGGTACGAAAATTACACCCCTGTCAACGCTCCCCGGGCCGAAATTTTGATGGAGATCGAAGGCCGGGATTTCTTCCGACCTCCACCTCCCATGCGGGATACGGGATTCCCGCGCAACCCCAGGAAGTACTGTCGCTTCCACCGAGACCGCGGACACGACACGGAGGACTGTATTCAGCTCCGAGACGAGATCGAGGCGCTTATTCGCCGTGGGGTGCTCAATCGGTTCGTTCGGAACCGACGCGAAGAAAGGAGGCCAGTGGAAAACGCAGCACCGTCCGAGAATCCGGATGACAACAGGCCCATCGCCGGCACCATCAATGTAATCGGAGAAGCCTCGGCGGGAGGACCAGCCCAAGGAATTTTCCTGAAGCGCCCGCGTACTGCTGAAGTCATTTCGTTCTCGGACGAGGATTTGGAAGGGGTTGAGACCCCTCACGATGACGCTGTGGTCATCTCCATGATTGTCAATAAATTTGATGTAAAACGTGTCCTAGTTGACAATGGAAGTTCAGCCAACGTTTTGTACTATCATGCCTACCAAAAAATGGGGTCACCAGAAGGACAACTCCGAAAAATTAATGCCCCACTTGTCGGGTTTACCGGAGACTCGGTCCCGATCGAGGGCGAGGTCAGCTCTCTTGTTACGGTCGGCCTCGCTCCTCGAGAAAGCACTGTGAGGACGGACTTCCTTGTGGTCCGTCTACCCTCGGCCTACAACGCCATTCTGGGGCGACCAGGGCTAAATGCCCTCCGAGCTGTGGTCTCGACCCGACATCTACTCATGCGATTTCCCACCAACCGAGGAGTAGGCGAAGCCCGCGGGGATCAGCTGGTCGCCAAGCAGTGCTACATGGCGGCTCACAGAGTGAAGCAGCCAAACGAGGCGCCGGCTCAGGCAACGGGTCCCTCGTTACCCATAGAAACCCTGGACGCAAGGGATAATCCCTGGAAGAAGCAAGTAGAGCCTGGTGAGCTGCTTGTTCAAGTTCCCCTACGAAAAAATTTTCCCGAGCTAACTGTGCAGGTCGGCTCCGGCCTTGGCGTCCGCGAGAGGGGTCACCTCATCAGCTTCCTGCGGGACAATGCTGATGTCTTCGCCTGGTCGCCCGCTGACGTACCAGGAATTGACCCTGAGGTCATAGTCCATCGACTCCAGGTGAAGCCAACCAGCCGACTGTGAAGCAGAAAAAGAGGGGCTCCGCCCCGGAACGACAACGGGCCGCAGCCGAGGAGGTAGACAAACTCCTCAAAGCCGGCTTCATCCGGGAGGTCTCCTACCCAGATTGGCTCGCCAACATAGTCCTTGTAAAGAAGGCCAATGGGAAATGGCGCATGTGCGTGGACTACACTGACCTGAACAAGGCCTGCCCGAAGGATAGCTTCTCCCTCCCAAGTATCGACCAGCTCGTGGATTCTACCTCAGGACATCAACTGCTGACATTCATGGACGCCTTCTCCGGATACAATCAGATCCGGATGGCGCCAGAAGACGAGGAGAAGACGGCCTTCATCACCGACAAGGGCACCTATTGCTACAAGGTGATGCCTTTCGATTTGAAGAATGCTGGAGCCACGTATCAGAGGCTGGTCAGCCAAATATTTGAGGACCAGATCGGCCGAAATATGGAGGTCTACATGGACGACATGCTGGTGAAAAGCCAAGTGGCGGAGCACCATGTGGCCGATCTCAACGAAACATTCTCCAAGCTCAGGAGGTACCAAATGAAACTCAACCCAGCAAAATGCGCCTTCGGAGTCACCTCTGGCAAATTCCTGGGCTTCATAGTAACCCAGCGTGGAGTTGAAGCCAACCCCGAGAAAATCCGGGCGCTGCAGGAGATGACGCCCCCAAAGACAGTCAAAGAAGTGCAGCGACTCACTGGACGGGTCGCCGCCTTGGGGAGGTTCGTCTCCCAATCGGCCGAGCGCTGTCTCCCCTTCTTCAAGATCCTTAAGCGGCCAAAGGACTTTCTGTGGTCAGAAGAATGCCAGCGGGCCTTTGAAGAGCTCAGACACCTTCTGACCTCTCCCCCGCTGCTCACCAAGCCTCAGCGGGGCGAGGTCTTCTACTTATACTTGGCCGTTTCCCCGACCGCAGTAAGCTCAGTCCTGGTCCGGGAAGAGGACAAGCTCCAAAAGCCAGTCTACTACATCAGCCGGGTCCTCAGGGATCCTGAGACCCGATATTCTAAACTTGAGAAGACAATTTTTGCCCTTATCATCTCGGCTCGGAGACTCCGCCCTTATTTTCAAGCACATACAATAGTCATACTGACCGACCAGCCTATGAAGCAAATATTGCAGAGGTCGGATCGTGCAGGGAGGATCGCCAAGTGGGCGGTAGAGCTCGGGGAATTCGACCTCGAATATCGGCCCAGGCCGGCCATCAAAGCTCAAGTTCTCGCCGACTTCCTTGTGGAATGTACCTTGCCGGACGACCCTGAGCCACCATCTGCGCCTATGGACGGAACCCCGAAGCAACCGTGGGTTCTATATTCGGACGGGTCTTCAGCTTCGGGGGGTAGCGGGGCTGGATTAATCCTCACCAGCCCAGACGGAGTGGTGGCCGAGCAAGCCTTCCGCCTCGAGTTTCCGGCCTCAAACAACGAGGCGGAGTACGAGGCGCTTATTGCTGGGCTTAAATTGGCGAAAGAACTGAAAGTGGAAGATTTGAAGGCCTTCAGCGATTCCCAGCTGATAGTGAGCCAAGTCCAGGGGGACTTTGAAGCGAAAGAGCCATCAATGCAAAACTATCTTCAAAAAGTGCGGGAACTTACGTCCGCCCTAGGCTCTTTCAACATCCAGCACATTCCCAGAGTGGAGAATCTCAGGGCGGACCTGTTATCCAAGCTAGCGACCTCCCGCATGAGCGAGCTTTCTAAGGAGACGACGCTCGAATATCTTCGGACACCCAGCACGGAGGAACCCGAACCCACCATGTGCATCGACTTCGAGCCGAGCTGGATCGACGGGCTCATCCGTTATCTCCGGGACGGAACCCTCCCTCAAGATGAGATTGAGGCTCGCCGGATCAGGCGTCAAGCTCCGGTATGTCCTATACGAAAATAGGCTTTATCGTCGATCATTCACTTCTCCCCTCCTCAGATATCTCCGCCCCTCTGAGGCGGACTATGTCCTCCGAGAGGTCCATGAAGAAATTTGCGGAAACCACCTGGGAGGTCGGTCGTTAGCTCATAAGATCCTGCGACAAGGATATTACTGGCCCACCCTCCAGAAGGATGCGACGGACTTCGTTCGGAGGTGCGACCGGTGCCAGCGGAACGCCAACATCCAACGCCGACCTTCGGCCCTGCTGACCTCAATCACCGCCCCCTGGCCTTTTGCCCAGTGGGGAATCGACATTCTGGGACCCTTCCCTCTGGCAACCGGACAAAGAAAATTTCTGGTCGTCTCCATCGACTACTTCACCAAATGGGTCGAAGCTGAATCTGTGGCTCAGATCACCGAGCATAAGATGCGGGACTTCGTGTGGAAGTCCATTATCTGTAGATTCGGACTCCCCCGTATCCTTATATCCGACAATGGCCGGCAGTTCGACAACGTCCACTTCAGAGAATTTTGCTCTGAGCTCGGCATCGACCACCGCTTCACCTCGGTCGCCCATCCCCAGACAAACGGGAAAACTGAGGTAACAAATCGTACTATTTTGCAGGAACTCAAGGCCAGGCTTGACCGATCCAAAGGACAATGGGTTGAGGACCTGTACAACGTCCTCTGGGCTTATCGGACTACGTTTCGATTGCCCACCGGCGAGACCCCCTTCAACCTGGCATACGGCACAGAGGCTGTCATCCCACTGGAAATCGGCCTCCCTTCCCCAAGAGTGGAGCATTATGATCCTGACTCCAACTCTTCTCGGCTCAGAAACAACCTGGATCTCGTCGAAGAGACACAAGAGGTCGCCCGGGTCCGTATGGCAAGATACCAACAGAAAACGGCTCAATACTACAACTCTCGGGTCAAGCCCAAGCTCTTCAAAGTAGGGGACCTCGTCCTCAGGAGGGCCGAGGCCTCTCAGCCAACTGAGCAGGGAAAGCTCGCCCCGAATTGGAAAGGGCCGTATCAAATCGTCCGAGTACAACGACCCGGAGCATACAAGCTGAAATCCCTCGAAGGGACCCCCATTCCGCGAAGCTGGAATTCCGAGAATCTACGAATGCACTACCAATGAGACCCCTAGGGGTTCAAGACAATCAAAAACATGGATTCGGTCTCCTTTTTACATATGATCCGACCATTCCAATAATTACAGTTATCTCTTCTAACCTTGGGTCGTTTGTGATCCTCAGATTCCTCGGCCAAGGTCGGGATGCCTCGAGGCTCGACCGTAGAGTTCCAAACTCCCTTGACCTCGGGAAGTATTGCAGGACAGCGGAGCATCGACCTGGCGCACGATCCCTCGACTAAGGTCGGGATGCCCCGAGGGTCGACCGTAGAGTCCCAAACTCTCTCGACCTCGGGAAGCGTCGCAGGTCGGTAGCGCGTTCCCAGACCCACCGACCTGGCGCACGATCCCTCGACTAAGGTCGGGATGCCCCGAGGGTCGACCGTAGAGTCCCAAACTCCCTCGACCTCGGGAAGCGTCGCAGGTCGGTAGCGCGTTCCCAGACCCACCGACCTGGCGCACGATCCCTCGACTAAGGTCAGGATGCCCCGAGGGTCGACCGTCGAGTCCCAAACTCCCTCGACCTCGGAAAGCGTCACAGGTCGGTAGCGCGTTCCCAGACCCACCGACCTGGCGCACGATCCCTCGACTAAGGTCGAGATGCCCCGAGGGTCGACCGTAGAGTCCCAAACTCCCTCGACCTCGGGAAGCGTCGCAGGTTGGTAGCGCGTTCCCAGACCCACCGACCTGGCGCACGATCCCTCGACTAAGGTCGAGATGCCCCGAGGGTCGACCGTAGAGTCCCAAACTCCCTCGACCTCGGGAAGCGTCGCAGGTCGGTAGCACGTTCCCAGACCCATCGACCTGGCGCACGATCCCTCGACTAAGGTCGAGATGCCCCGAGGGTCGACCGTAGAGTTCCAAACTCCCTCGACCTCGGAAAGAGTCGCAAATTGATGGAGCATCCCCAAACCCCCTCAACCTCGGCGGGCGCCATAGGGCTCATGAGAAGCCCGAGCTCCTCAAAAGTCAAAGAATGACTCCGGAAGTTGGCGAGGAGATAAGGCCACCTACTCTGATACGAGGGGCGCAATTTTGGAGACACAAAAGGTACATCCTATTTGATGCTCGCCTTGTTATATTTATCTACGTATTGACAGTGAAACCCCAATTGAAATCGGGACCTTAATCTGGCCAAGGTCGGATTGCTTCTACAAGTCGGTGTAAGATTAATCTCCCGTTGACCTTGTGCATGCTTCGTCTACCGACGATCTCCACCACAACTCATATAAACCCTTATGGGCAAGGGCCAAATTCAGCCCCCATGCCCAGACTCTGATGTCAACCTGTGAAGATAACCTCAAAGGCCGAGGTGTTCCTTACAGGCCCCAACCCCGCTCGCCTGAATTTCGGCAGAGTCCGAGGGCAATGACTATGGAAAACCTGGCGACGATGTGACTATTGGCCTAAGCTCCCCTTTGGGGGACAACTTTCTTACGGGCCTGCGCCCCAAGAGCCAGGCTCAAAAGCTTGGCCGAGCACCTCGGTAGCGACCTATGTAGGTCTAGCGCGGCCCCACTTGGGGGCCCGAACCCGGTGCCATGAGAACCTAAAAGCCAAACTTGGCAACCTCTGCGACCTACGAATCCGAGCTACAAGACTTGGTGAAATTTCCTAAAGTCTAAGCTCGGAGCCCCCCCTAGCTAGCGTAATCAGAGTTCGGACACTTATACACACCAGAAGAAAGGTAAGACATAGCCAAAGAACATGTCTTTATTAATATTATCCGAAGGCTCGGATACGAAGTCGAGAGTCGGCAGAAGTACCGACCTCGTTTGCGAGTGAAAAAGACAGAGAAGAAGAATAAATGTAGAAGTGAAAGAAAAAGCTTTCATTGATGAAACGCCAAAAGGCTAAGTACAAAACTAGAGGCCGGCCTTTTACAAAGTTGTAGGCCGACCTCGTTTACAATGAACAGAGAAAAAACCGAAGTCCTAAGAGGCGGCGGCTTCATTAGCATCACCCTCGTCGTCTACAGGAATGACCTACGGGTCTTCAGTAGGCGCGGGCTCAGGGTCTGCAGCGGGCGCGGGCTCAGGATCTGTGGCGGGGGCCTCGGCTGGCGCCGCGGGAACAACCTCGCTGGTTTCACGAGGTATGGCCTCCGCCCTCGCCGGTTCAGCTGCCTCGGCTTCGACCTCAGCAAGGTCCTCCTCGGACACGAGGGCAGCGGGGATATCGTCGTTGTCGTCGTCGGGGCCGTACCCGAACCTCATCCTCGGACGGACCGTCGAGAGGTCGAACTGGGGGCATATCCGGGCCATCTGCTTCCGGAAGTTGTCAAAGCCCCGGAGGAACCCGTCCACAGTCTCCTTCTCTAACATATCGCGGAACTCTTCTGACTCCTTGAAGAGTTCCACGGCATTCTCAGCCCGCTCGAGCGCCCTCTTCTCCCGGGCCTCGAGCTGCTCGATCTTGAGGCGGAAGACCCCGGCCTCGTACTTCAGACCCGCGACCTCGGACTGGACCTCTCCCAAGCGCGCCTCCGAGGCACGCAGGGCCGACTTCGCCAGTGAATGGGCGGCCCTCTCCTCCTCGAGCACCTCGACCATGGCGAGTCGCCCGGCCTCGGTGGCTTCCCTTCGCGCCTCGGCCTCGGCCAGCGCCGCCTCCAGCTCGGCGATTCTCTTCTTGGCCGGCTCCAATTGCCGGCTGAATCGCCGAGTTTCTTCTTGGCACTCCTGGGCAATATACACCAGGGTGTCGAGCTCGTGAATGTGCTGCAAGAGAGAAAGCGATTACGAGTTGAAAAACATAGCATATGCGCCAATAGCTTAAGGGAAACTAGAAGAACTGCTTACCCGAGCGGTATTACGGTAGGTACCGTCGACGATTTCTTCCAGCGACTGCCTCCGGAACTCGGCCCGGTCTGCTGGAAGCATTACGCGCCGAAAGATGGCGCGTGCCACGTCGGCATCATGGAAAGCCGAGCTATCCTCAAGGAGCGGGGACCCCGGCTCGCCCGATTCCTCCCTCGGCCCCCTCGAAGGGTTCGGCTCCCCCGAGTTGGGGACCTCGGGGCCTCTTCTGAGCTCGGACCCCGACCCCCGCGCCAGCGTCACAGCTGGCCCCCGTTGGGAGACGGGGGCAGGACAAGGCGGGGGCGCCGACCCCGCATCATCGACGGCCGACCTCCGCCCCTGGTCGGCTGCAGGGGCCCCCGCCTCTGGGCCTCTCGTCCCGGCCGATGTAGAAGCACCGGCCGTCTTCGATTTCTTCCGAGGCTGGGGAACAGCCCCCCCGGCCTCGGCCTCTCGCCTCTTTATTCGGGAGAAGAGGGAAGTGTTGCTGGTCGGCATGTGGGGAATATCTGAAACCAAAAAATTTTTCAAGTGTCAGACCAGTGTTAGCGAAAAGAAGAAATAGATAAAAACGGGACGAGGCAACTATTCTTACCCTCGAGGCGCGCCGAGCTCAAGCCCACGCTCGCCAAAGCGCCCTCCCGTAGGAGCTCGGTTAGGTTGAATCCCTTCCCGAGGGCCCGTAGGGAGTCCAGGACCCTCAGCTCCCTCCCCGAGGGATCGGAGAGCCTGTTGAGAGCCTTCAACCGAGGGTGCCCCCACCTCGGGTTGAACCCCCACGGCGCCTCGGAAGCAAGAAAGAAAAATTTCCTCTTCCACTCATGAATAGAGGAAGGGGCGCCCTGAAAGAGTGACATACCGCCCCGAAAGGCGAAGTATAGCCACTCTGCATCCGCCGGGTTTTTCTTTAATAAAAAACACCGGCGGAAAATGCTCACCGAGATCGGAATCCCGTGCGCGAGGCACAAAGACAAGAACCCGATGATGGTTCTCCACGAATTCGGAGCAAGCTGTGCTGGGACGAGTTGATACTCCACCAGCAAGTTGTTCACGAATTCATGGACAGAGAACCGCAGGCCGGCCCAGAGCGTCTCGCGGTAGATCGCGATCCGACCTGGGGGCGGCCGCGTCACCCTGTCTTCCGGCCCTGCAGTTTCGAGACGAAACCCGGGCTGGAAGAAGAACCGGGAGCGGATTAACTCCAGCTCCTCCCTCGATAAGCTTGACCCTACCTCCTCCGGACCAAGACCCATTTTTTCAGAAAATTGAAGTAAACTAAAAGATGAGAGGAGTAGGTAGGAGAAGAAGGGAAACCCTAAATAACACGGGGCAAGAACCTACGGAAAGAGTCGCCGGAAATCGCTCCGGGGACCGTCGGCAAAGTATCGTTGGGAGAGAGAATGGAGGTAGGGACGGCAAAAGCAAAGGGCGACCAAATAGGACTATTAGGGCAGACTCGAGGAGTTTATATAGACCCCCCTGACGGCCCGGATTGGCGGGCTTAGTTTCCATCCCCCGTCCAGATTGTGCCAGGTGTCGACCTCGAAACCCGAAGCACCGCATTCACTCCGGATCAATATCCCGGGTACGCAACCGAGGCGCCGTCCCATCGGATCTCACGGCCTCATCATAGGCCCACTAAACCGGATCACCTTAAAAGACGAGCGGACATCACCTCTGCTCCCTTCATTTAATAAGCCTCACACGTGGAGCGCCGAGATAACCCCAGCCTCCCAGATCGTTATTCCGCCAATACGAAATCGGAAACGTCCGACCTCAGATCATGCCACGTGCTCATTTCGAAGCACGAAACGGCGTGCCTATTTAAGGAGGCGGCTTCGATTATAAGGTCGAGGCGCCACCTCATCGGGCCCAGGAAGCCTCGTTATGAGCTCGCCGTACAAAGCGATCTCGGAGATCTAAAGGGCGTAATCATCATCATGGCTGCTTCGAGATACGTAAGGGTGCAGACCCCATCATAAGTCCGCTGTATAAAGCGATCTCGACGGGCCAAAGGGCGCAGCCCACGCCATAACTACCTCGAAATGCCTAAGGGCGCGGACCTCATCATAAATCCACCACATGAAGCGACCTCGAAGGTTCAAAAGGCGCGGACTTCGTTACAGAAGCTTTAGGGGTGCGGGCGTGATCCCCTTCGGCCTCGATAACCACGATAACAACTTCTACTTCCAACGTCCGAGCCTGCAGCTCGAACTCGGAAGTCGGGGGGTAGTATTGGGGGAATACGGTTTTCCCCCAGTAATACAATAACCCTGCCACCGGAAGACAACGCAGTCGACGACCCCGGACGACTGAGGTCGGCGCCCGACCCCAGAACGTCCGATCCCGGATCATCCGACCTAGAGGACTTCCGACCTCAAAGGCTTGTCTTTGTCGACCACCTGCCGCGGCCGTACCTCTCCGAGGTCCGGCCAAGGGCCATATCCTGCCACTGCCCCAGCATTTATTACACATGATCCCGGCAAATCCCCAGTTCACGCAACAATTAATGTGAATCTCCGGCCTACGCAACAATTAATGTGAATCTCCGGCCTATGCAACAATTAATGCGCGTGGCTCCTTTCATCTACGGATCCTCAGTTCTCCACGGCAAATCAGCTCGGCAGAGTCCTGTCAGCCATGATAAGTCTGACCCCAGCCTCACCGCCGACATCAATGCAATGATTCACCCGATCGCGTGACGGCTCAGGTCGTACGACGGCCTTACCTCCGACATCAGTATAATTATTTACTTGTCCGTGCACCAGATCAAGCAACGTGCCGAGCTGTACGACGGCCTTGCCCGGTCACATCGCAGGTAAACCCCCCTATAAAAGGGAACCATGCTTCTCAAGGGCGGGGGGGGGGGGGGGGGGGGGGACAGAGAGAGAAAAAACACTACTGCTCCCATTTTCTTTGAACACTATTTTGCCCCCTCTGACTTAAGCATCGGAGGGCCGGCGCCGGAAGACCCGGCCACCGGCTTTTCTGCAGGCACCCAGAAGGAGGACGCCGCCCGCCGACGGACCACCACTCCCTCGTGTTCGCCGACAGCTCCCCCTCCTCGACGGACGATCGCCCCCGGGTCCAATTTCCAGCAACACATATGTACATACGTATGTACATATATAGTTTGTGTGTGTGAGTGTGTGTTACACGATCATATAGTTTCGAAGCATCTTATAACAAGACTACTAGTCAAACACTACTAAGTATGCAAATCCCTACCAAGAAAATCCAATGTAAATGCATGCTGATATGCGATGTTTACTGGTGGCCATTCATTTTATGTGTGGACGAAGGTCTGAAGGTTTACATAATATGAAAATCACGAATTTTTTCTTCATAGGTTAAGAAAAAGCTAAGCAATTGCTCAGTTTTTGCTTTTTGGGAGGTTATTCTCTAACCATGACTTGCTTTTGTTTGAATCTTAAAGAACTTCCTTTCCTGGTCCTCTAATACTTTTCTTTCATTATCCTAGGAAAATTAAGGCTAATGAAGTTTTCCCTTAGGAACATATATAGATGTCGACACCTTTTTATTAGCTTATGCATGGATTGTAGCACGTCATTTTTTGGTCCCCTTAAGCTCGAAGTCCTCCCATCAATATACTAGGAATAATTAGATAAATCTATCTATAAGAAGCCAATGCAACTTAGTCTAAACTCCAAATCTTTACATTCCACTCTAACTAATATAAAATTTATAAAAGCCAGACCCAAACCAACCTGATCTGACCCACTTGCAATGCTGCGATTCTAGCAAAAACTCAGCCATTTGTCTGTGGAACATTTTTTATTAAATCATACCAATGTCACGTAGCATTGCTCCAAAAAAGATGTACACGTACACTTCTGCTCATAGTCAATAAAGTATCCTAATTAGCTTTGAAAGGTCCGACACCATTACACCAGCATCAATTAATTAACACTTCCTGCGATAAAAAGAAGCTGACAAATTCCATATCCAAATCTAACCCGAGAGTGAGGTTCAGCAGGGTTGACGACGCGGCAAACGACTCCATCAAAGATCGATCCTGGGGTCAAGTCAGGGTTAAAAAGTATCCAGGGTTTCTCGATACTCTTTTACCTTTATAAAAATCCCATATTTTTTTACTCCCCCTCTCAAGAAAAACGTTGCCTGTTTTTACTTTCTATTTGTAATAGGAGGAAGAATGACTCATTCTACCACTTGTAAAATAAAAGGTCTTATCTTCACTTTTCAATAAGTTGTGGTGGACCTCAAGTCTTCTCTTTTTGCCTTTTTATTGTGAGTGGTTGTCAAAGAGAAACACATAAGATGTTTTATAAGGTAATTAATTCTTTAGGGCTTGACTAATCTAAGACCTATTTAGCAGAGAGATAGTTTTTGAAAAAATTTTCTCTCGAAATATTTTTTTTGAGAAAATTTAGTGGAGAAATAGTTGAAGTGGACATGTGGATAAGGGACAAAAATCAATTTGGCATCCTCCTTCAGGAAGACGACAAAGTTTAAGCCAGTGATTTCAAAATTCTCTTCACATCGAGATGTTTTATACAAAGAGAAACACATAAGATGTTTTATACAACCCTCCAAACTATAGCACTTCATTCTAGGATATATGAATTATTTAGAGATCAAAGTGGATTTGTAAAACAGATTTATTAAATTGTAATATTTTAAAATTAATATAATTATGATAACCAGGATTTTATTACCACACAAATTAATTATTGCCACCTCCTAGAAGACTATTTAACCTCATATTAGGCAACCGGGGTGTTTCAAATTGCATAGATAGTTGTCTATCTTCACTTTATGTGATAATATCTCTCAATGAAAAGGAATGGGATTTTATTTGTGTGAAAGAAGAAAACTTTCTTAAGTTCAACAAGTCCTGATATAAAGTTAGACGTTCAACATTTGTGTGGTCAAATAGTATCAATAATAATTATAAAAAAACCAATATTAAGTATTGCAATTCTTGGAAAAATAATCAAATTTTAAATACTTAAAAGGAAAGGATTTCCGATCATTATAGTTTAGAGATTTCTACCGCAGTACTATCCATCTAATTTGGACTTAATTCCACTAATTTATTATTTAAGGCGTTCGCACTCCCTCACTTGACACCTACCACCTCTTAATTAAGTAACCATTTAGATCGATCCCTTGCCCAAAACTATTTGATGCCCACTCCATCACTTGACACCAGCCTAAGTAACCATTTGGATCCCTTGTCCATCACTATTTGATTCCCCATGTTTATCTTTCTCTAATTGCCTCACGCCTTCTTACATTTAATTGATCTCTCTGTTGCTATAAATCTAAAATGAAAAATATGAAAAAAAAAGATTAAAAAGTATTATTACTTCACCTCACAGAGTTCCCTGATTGCTGAAAACTACAGCGAGATCTGATTCAACGTGGGTTTAGAACTTATAAATTTCAACTGACCAATAGGCCTATTTTTGTCAAAATAAATTGAGGTTGCCAATTGATTTAGTTGGTAAAGTTATTAGGTGTTGATAAAGTGATCCGGTTTGGATGTCACCCTCACTCAACTTAGACCCAGCTTTCTCCCATCCTAGATTTCAAATATAAAAAAGTAAAAAAAAGAAAAGAAAAGAAAAAAATAAATAAATGATTCATTAAAGAGAAATGTGAAAAAAATAGTTTATGAAAAATACATATTCTTCTTTTTCTCTTCGATTGTGTGCAGTTGGAGGGTAATGCAAGTGAGTTCTTAGAGTGAAACGCTCAATTGAAGAGAAATTAGATTAAAGAATTTTTTGCTCAATAAAAGAGTTGGGCTTCAAAAAGATTTTATTAATATGCAATACTTAGCCAAGTCTTATTATAATATATCAAATATATATATAATACCCTAACCCCCAGTTTGGGCATTAAACTAGATATATAAAGTCATATTAATATAAGCAATAAAAAACAAACTAAAATTACTTAATCCAAAAATAGAAATTCTACAAAGTTCAGTGATGTTTCTAATGAAAAATACATAAGAAGGATGAACAAAAATTTGCTTGTCGAAGGCTTTGCTCAACTCACTCATTCCTGTGAAAATCGGGGTAGTCCATCTAATCATAGCACCTGATGGGAGGCAAAATGGATAGTCCTACTCCAGCGTGGAGCCACCCAATTCCGGCTTTGCAGATCTCAGAGCCAAGCATGCCAGATCTCGGTCCCACTAAGAGCCAGGCCGACCTCGGACCCTGCTGAAGGTTGAGCCGACCTCGGACCCCGACGAAGGCCGAGCCGACCTCAGCCCTATCAACCTTGATTCCGTCAAAGATTCTGCGGATCCTCAAAATAATTTAAAAAGATATTTTCTAAATCCTCCGCCAGCGGGATTGATCTCTGGGATTCACACCGCCTCCAGCTAATGGCCAGCTGGTCATAGTTCGGCCCTAGACTTCAAGTAACGGTCGAGACCCTCACCCTATAAAAAGAAGGTAGGCAAAGGCCCTCGGTAAGCCATTACAAGCAATAGAAAGCTATTAATAGCAATACAAAGCAATTCAAAAAAGAGGGAGTACCTTTTCAGAAACTCTGCTAACTTAACCATCGGAGGACCTTCGCCGGAATTTCCGGCCAAGGCTTTGTGCAAGTACTCCGGAGCGCAGGAGGTGGCTCTATTTTTCTCCATCCCGGCCGGCATCTTCTCGGCTTCCTCCGGCTTGGACACCCTCAGGCCAAATTTCAACCACAACAGCTCCTACTAGCTACCACATCAAACAGTGTGTGGATTTGGGGGATATCAATTGATACAGATGACTGACAAAGAGGCTAGTTTCAACCATTTAATTTTATGATTTGCATGGAGGGAATATAAAATTCCTGAGCTATAGCAATTATACGCGGTTCTTTCTGAAGGATAAAGTATAATAAATGTTCATGGATCATAAAATTACGATATTTCATATATTTTTTGTGCTTGTTTCTAATGAAATTATGGGCTTCTATTGAATTCAGTCTTGAAAGTATTATTGGTCTATAAAGTACTTTGGAAGGAGTAAGACATTCCTAAGATCATGGAATAAAATGCTCCAATCCAACTAGCTTACCTCGAAAAATAGAATGTCAACCATTTTCTCGTTGTTTGATTTGTTAAAAAGTTTTTTCTTTTGAGAAATGAAAAGACTATCATTATAATTTAGAAAATTGTAACTTTCTGTTTTAGCAAAAAGATAAAATTTTCAATAAATATGAACAAACAACAATGAATAAGCATCTTTAGAAGATAATTAGCTTGGTCTTTTGCCTTGCAATGAAGCAAACATTGTGGAAAATTTAGTTTAATGAACTTATTGTGGTAGCAAATATCTGGGATGGTATGGTGCGCAAATATTTGTCTACTTTATAACTCATGCGGCAATCTCGATGCACCTGAAAATTTTTCAACATGTTCTGGTTGGGCCTCGTCGAGTAAACCCGAAAGCTGAGCTAAGCAGACCAGAAGTGGCCAAACTCTAAGGCCAACACCTCTCAGCCTACCTTAGCGACTTTGGCTACTGATCGAAGCCGAGCAAAACCATCCCTGTGAAAAAAAGCACCTCAATTATTTCATCTGAAAAGCATGTACAATTCTATCATGTGCTAGGTTGTTACAGCATATCCCCAAAATTGTTATGCCACATCAACCGTATGTTGCGGCACGACTTCAAGCTTGTTGGAATACAATTTCAGGAGATTCCAGGCTCCAGCAAAAAAGATTAGGTCCAAAATTTCTCAAGAGGGAGGAGGAGGGAACTCATTTGAACTAGGGAAGATTTTATGTTTTTGCTATTCTTTCTTCTTCCTTTATTTCTATCAGAAATTTTTCTCTTATTTAAGCTTGGGTTCGGTCACAGTCAATCCGAGCTCTCATCGTCACAGATCTTCATTTATTATCTTCTAAGACCATGAAGGTGGTAGTCTCAGAGATTCTGTGTGGAAGAGTGAGAACGAAAGGGAGAGGTCATCTTGCCACGGTTGATGGTTTGCTTGCAGACGCGGTTGCCCTTGCCGGCCCCACTCCCACCCTTTAATCCTTCTCGCCAAAGGAAAAAGTCCCACGCGTTCCCTCCTCCCCACGTGCGCCCGCCACTGAGATTCCGAACGGATCGGCCCCCTCGCACGTGTCACCTCTCCCCCCACCCCGTTCCATGCATCCCTCCTCTCTTATTTCTTTATATAGTTATATATCTCCTCTCCCCTTCTCCAACGCGTGGCATCCCCTGCTCTTCTCTCTCGATCGAGCTGTATCGAAACGGAGAGCCTCGCGAATTATAGGTACATGGGTCGCTCCTTCAGCGACGGCGTCGACCCCTCCGGCGCCTTCAGCGAATGCAACAGCGACCGTTCCGGCGAGTTAATCCCCGCCGCCAACAGCGTCGCCGCCCACCACCGCCTACTCATCTCCTGCGACGTCGAATACTCCGACGATGTCGTCCACGGCCTCATCTCAGACCTCGAATCCCCCTCCGTCCCCATCGAATCCCAGCGACACGCCGCCATGGTCCTCCGCCTCCTCGCTAAACACAAATCGGAGAACCGCCTTAAGATGGCCCGTGCCGGCGCCATCCGCCCCCTCGTCGCCCTCCTCTCCCACCATGACCCCCAGCTCCAGGAGCACGGCGTCACCGCCATCCTCAACCTCTCCCTCTGCGACGAGAACAAGGATCCCATCGCCGCCGCCGGCGCCATACGCCCCCTCATCCTCGCCCTCAAGACCGGTACCCCCGCGGCTCGCGAGAACGCCGCCTGCGCTCTCATCCGCCTCTCCAAGGTCGAGGAGCACAAGATCGCCATCGGCCGCGCCGGCGCAATCCCCCACCTCGTCGACCTCCTCGAGACCGGCGGCCTGAGGGGGAAGAAGGACGCCTCCACGGCGCTCTTCTTGTTGTGCTCCGCCCGGGAGAACAAGATCCGGGCCGTCAATGAGGGGATCGTGCGACCTCTGCTGGAGCTGATGGCGGACCCGGGGTCCGGGATGGTGGACAAGGCGGCGTACGTGCTGAACTCCGTGGTGGAGGTGGCGGAGGGGCGGGCGGCGGCGGTGGAGGAAGCGGCGATTCCGGTGCTCGTCGAGATGGTGGAGCTCGGCAGCCGGCGACAGAAAGAGAAGGCAACGTCGACGCTCCTCCAGATCTGCGAGGAGAGCGTCACCTACCGGACGATGGTCTCCCGGGAAGGCGCCATCCCGCCGCTCGTCGCACTCTCCCAGTCCGGCACCACCCAGCCCGAGCAGGTAACGTCTCCGTTAGCCAATTTAATACTTTCTCGCTTTCTTTGTTCGTTTTTTATTTTTCATGCGCTTTAATTAATCGATTCATTGATTGATTTTATTGGGATGGAAATTGTTATAGGTGGAGGCGTTGATCGAGATGTTACGGCGGCCGAGGGCGGCGGAGGGCGGGGAAGGGCGGCAGTGGAGGGGATGAGCTCCCCGGCGGCTCCGTGGTGCCACGTGGCTGGGTACTTTAATGTAAATATGCGACCGAGAGAGTGAGTGTACATTTCTAGAGCGCTGAAAGGACTTTTTCTTTCTTACTTTTTTTTTTGTGTAATTCTGAACAAAAAAGAGGAGGAGGATTCTCAAGTGAGGGTTGAAAACATTGTGATTTGTGATACTGTTTGAGATATTTTGTTAATTTGTGATTACTACTAGCTGAAATTTTAAATAAAAAGAAAAAATTGGGTCGATGTATATGGTGTGCGAGGTGGGTGGGGAACGTGTCCGCATGAGAGGCGTTATGCGGGGGCTTTTAAATTGCTATAAATGACGAGGGCCACAGCCTTAGCCTTGCCCATTACTCTGGGACTCTAAGCTTTGAATTCCTTTTTATTATCGGATGGGATGAGTGGGGGGAAGTGGAGGAGAAGCCACGTTTGAAGGCATTTATAAGGTTGATAAGATTATAGAGACATTTATGCCACTTTTACTAGTAGCACAGGATTTCCCATTACCAACGTGGTTGTACCTTTCTGACTCGATTGGCTATACTCGCCCGCCACCGTTGTACCAACAAAAAAAAAAACAAAAACAAAAAGGAAGAAGAAGAAGAAGAAAATGAAGAGTAAGAAAGGGAAAAAAAAAAAAGGTTGTTTGTTTTTTATCTCATCACTGGGGCATGGGATTTATCCTTTCTACTCTTTGGTTGATACTGGGGCATGGTGGGACACAGTTGGCCTGGCGAGGGAGGAGCAACCGCCATGGATGCTGATGGTGCGTTTGCTATCAAATATTTGATTCTGTGGTTGGTGGATACTTGGTGAGTATTCAATGGAAGGTGTTGTACAGAAGAAAAAGTGCGCTCGGAAATATTTTACTTTTTAATTTTTTTGATTGTATTCGTATAAATGTTTTTATTAATTAAAAAAAAAAGAGAAGAGAGAGAAGGGAATAGTTTAGACGTCTAAATTTCAGATAGCAGCTATATATGCTTCGGATCATAAAGGCCTGCATCTCAATGCGTTGATGCGGTTTCCTTTCAGGAGGAAGTCTCATGCAAGTACGAGTATCTGAGCTAGTCCAAGGCTCGAATCAGGATTTTCACTCCACTTGTATTTGAGGTGGAAATCTTAAGAGATAACATCTCTCAAACCTTGGAACCCCCATCCATAAACAGAGAGGTATGACTGAGTCAACACTCTGGTCTTATGCTTGGGTTGATCCCATGGCTTGAGGGGGGTCCCATGATGTTTATGTAGATCTAATGTTTTGTATGAGGGAACAACTATACTCAGATTGTCCATTAGTGAATCTGCTTTACCATTATTTTTCGTTCTCAACCCTGATTTATGTGCCTAAATTATCAGGAATGGATAATCCTGATGCTTTTTTTTGTGGCATTTCTATGTTACTATAGCACTATTCATTTCTTAGTGATTGATAGTAAGAATGGGGCTTATCTATTGTCTCTTGGGAAAGTAAACATTGGTCCATTGGATCATCAGCATGCTAGATCGAGCAGGTGATCGGTGGTTTCGATCTACCATGAGACAAGGTTTAGTCTTGCTTTAGTAAGAGGGCATCACAATTTCTAGTAGGATGAGAGTAACAACTCATAGATAAGTGAAGCTAATTTGATCGATGAATACAAGTACACTCCATGGAAGTTCTTAGTACAGAGACTAGATACTTGTCGAACTGTTGGAGATGCCTCTGCCTTGAACCAATCTCGAAAAGTTGCCCCATGTTGCTTCATAAACTGCAATCAATTTCTGGAACCACGTTACTACCCATGTGGTAATCTTCGGTCTCCTATTCACTTGTATGTGCCAAAACATCAATCCCCACAAAATTAAATCAAGTTATTCTGTGTTGACCCAAATTTCCTATTCCTGACCACACAAGAAAGCCTCAGCCAATTAGGGGCAAGCCTTGTAGAGTAGGAACAATGGAGTAGTCATCTCTTTAATTATAGATTCTTGTGAGACCCACAAATCTGTTCACCCATCCATCTCAGTCTTCAGTAGTTGTTGCATCTGAATCCATGGAACGAGACGTTGTGGCTGATATTTTACACTGATGGAAGCATTCAATCCATGGTCTACTTAACCAAATCCAACGCCGAGTGGTGGGTCCCGGTCTTCTACTTTTCTAGAAAACTTGGCTCGTGACAGGGGCCTTCTTTATCAGCTTATCTTTCAACGGTAGAAAAGAAAGCAAGGCGTCTACTACCTGCCGCGGGTTTCAGCTGTGGAAAAGTAGAAGGGACCTGACAAAGTGCATGCGGACATTTCGCAGGGTCTTCGTTCTCTTGTCCTCTGTTTTGGAATATTGATACTGGGAGGCAAATATCTTCTTCTTGCAAGAAAAATGCTGAAGTCTCGTCCCTCTGGCCTTTTCAGTATGAAAGTGAAGGTCTATTTATTTCATGGTTATTAATTTAATGAGTGCGTGTCAACTATGTCGTCTCAGAGCCATTCTTTGTCTTCTCTAGTTGATGTAGATATGGCCGTCCCTTTGGCTTCATGCTCTTTGCCTGTTCAGATCAGATACATACATACATACATACATACATATATACATATATTTATATACACATGCTTCCAATTTTATTCAAGATTACGCAATTAAAGAGAATATCATATTACACCAAAGAGCAGCAAAGAACGGATGGGAAATAAGTTGAGCTGCTCATAAATAACATATCTTGAGCTGAGCTAGATTGTTTGAGGTCAACCGACAAAGAGATGATCAGCTTATATTAGTTCTAGTTCTAGAGCTTATCTAAAACTATCCTCTTAATAATATATAAAATAAATATTTCTCAACTTTTTTACATCTTCATAGTATTTTTTATGAGATTTTATTGCTAAATGTTGGCCTAACTATTAATCTTCTCACATGCTTTTATCAAGAAGAGAGGATAACTACTCTTCATGGCTCCAAAATGAATCATGAGGCATCCAAATCAAATATCTATACTATTAAACATGTTCTATACTATTGAAAATATTTAGAAATAAAAAATAATGTGTTTTGATAGTATCTAACCCATTATTAAAATGATATGAGATCTTGTTTTGCTGTGATGCAAGTATTAAAATCTATTGATTTTTAATCTATATAGTTTAACACGTATAGCTCATGATGAATTAGGTGGATATTCAATTTAAATTCTTTATTATATATTTTAACCTACTAGCATGACGAAGATGTTCATTTTTCTGTCTACATAATACATCAATTATATTTGTCATTCATAAAAAAAAACATAGCCCATTTTAATATCTAAAACTTGTGCTAAGCAAAACTCCGAAAATATTAATATGGTGAGATGGTAGTCAATATTAACTTCAAATATCAGCAAATATGGTCATCAATAATTACATCAGGTTGATCATTTGAAAATAATAACCAATAAATTGATTACTAGAACAAAATCTACTTCTCCATCATTCAAAAAAGCATAAGATAGGTCCCTTTGGCATGACTAACATTACAATTGACATTTTCAAGAGGAGCAAAAATAATAGTCCTCAGATTTTCTAATTCGAGAAAAAATAGTTTAATACTAGAGGGACTGCCTTCATCAGGTTGTTCGAGATAATAATTTACATACACATTAACCGCTAAATGTTGTTGACGACACAGTGACAACCAAGACAAAATTTTTAACCCTATATGCCATTTCGAAAAAGAAGATAGTTCTTATTATAAGATTAAAAAGATAGGATTGAATGCATGCTCCCCTTACTCTTAAAAAAGAATCGGCACTCAACTCACCACCTCCTTTAATAAGAGTAGTGATACTAGCATTAACAACGTAAGAGAGGTGAAGCCAAGCATGTAATGACAAAAGGTAAAGAAGTCTTTCTCCATATATTTATGTGGTTCGGCTCCATGTCTTGCTATGTATTTGGTCACTTACCCAATTTCCCTCATTGACCCTCTAATCGGGACCCTTTCTCTCCACTTGAATATTTAGCTTATGTACACACGTTCATATGACCTCATCATAGTATCTATTCCCATATCTTAATAGTTTTCCTATACACCTACATAATTTCACCTTACTCCTATAATTAAGTATCTTGTACTTTTCTCCTTACAATGAATCTAGGAATGTAGTCCTTTCATACTTCGGTTTTGAGTCAAATTGGTACCTTTCACATCATTGGTCTAGTGTACTAATTGGAAATTTGGAACAATAATTGGACTACTTCATAGGTACACATACTTGCACAGAAACAAACCAAACAGCTCAATGGCTGGTTTACTAGGTCAAGTGCTTCTTTTTAAGCTTGACTTGGGTCATTTATTTTTCAAGAGTCACAGGATTGGAGTAGATTAACCGTATCAAGAATTATAGATGATATCACGAGAGACACGCAAGAGACCAGCCAAGTTATCCCCTTTTCCTAATAAAAAAAATAAATAGAAAAATAGTTAAAATCAAAATAATTTTGTGTAAAGTTGAATTGTCTATATCTCCAACCTATTTAAATCCTTGGGTGGAGTATGTAGAATAACACGCTACTCGGAGTAAATGAACCATGCTGGATCAGATCTAGAACAAACACCAAACACAAAAAATATTTATAGAGAATTACAAGAAGAAAAGAATAGTGAAAAGTTAAATTTGGGATAGAAAATAAATCTATTTAAGAAAATAAAGGCTGAAACAATGAGTTCAGTTCCATCTCACAAAAAGGCTTAGTAAAAGCGGTTCCACATGCAAAATGATTTCTCTCCAATTTTTTAATGTAACTTTCTCCCCCTATTTATAAAACCACACACTCTCTCCCACTAAAAGATCAAAATATTAATATCATGCGCTAATTAAAAAATAAATTCAAATATATTAAGCCTAAGACTCAACCTAACTTAAAGTGGACTTAACATTGAAAGACAAACTATTCTAATTGGTATTGGAATAGTTTACAAAGATAAACTAAGAATAGAATCTTAATATAAGTAGGACAAGCAATAGACTTCCAACACTCCTCACCGTTGTGAAGTCCATGCCAATAGTGTTGAACTTGTTGATATTATGAAACACCATAGTAGCTATTACCATCATTGCTACAGTAACAACAATACATAACAACTTGTCGAACAAACAATTGAATAGCGGAACTTTTTTAGTGGCTCAAACAATAATTTTTTGTTAGCTCATACTCTTTGATACATATATTGAAATTGCCGATGTCCTCCAATTTCTCTCCTTAGCGCTAACTCCATTGTCACTATATTGAAATTCCTAGCATCCAGCTTATCCCGATGAACATCCACTCTTCAAGCAACTTTTGTTTGTGATGTCTGATCTTGCTAAAATTTGAGTGGACGACCGCAAAAATATCCAACACTTTTTCGGCTCCTTTACATTCTGAATATAGAGATAATTTTCTGTATCGACTAAATCTTGAATAATTTACATCACCTTTCTAGTTTTAAATTCCACTTTATTCTCGCAACCTCATTGTTGAGAGTATCTATTAGCACTCTCTCTGACTCATTCAAAATGATCAACAAATCTTGTTCTATCAAATAAAGCTTAACAATAGATTTCCAAATTGGAAAAACGTATATTTCTTAACTTATTGCAAAAAGTGATTGTAGCGAAAACAATCATATTGATATTGGTAAGGTTAGACATGTTGAACCCATTGAGATAGATAGTAGTAGCATCAGCCATGATGATCACCTCTTGAATCACTGAAATAAGAGTTCATATGCTTGCGCCACTGCAGAGAGAATGATTGGAAGTTTTTTTAACCAGGCTGGGCTACGAACATAGTAACCATCAATAATCAACTTGCCGTTTCAAAAATTGAGCTCTGAAAAATCTAATCGAAGATGCATACTGTCTGGTTACTTTCCAACCTTAAAGCCTATGACTCTGATACAATATAGAATGATAAACACATAAATCACCAATCTCAAAATCTATGGTTTTGATACCATGTGGAATGGTATGCTACCCAAAGTAGATTGACCGTACCAACCCAAGATCTAAAATATACCAAACACAAAAAAATATTTACAAAGAATTATGAGAAGAAAATAATAGTGAAAGAAAAAATTTGGAAGAAAAAATAAATCTGTTCAAAAGAAAATATAGGCCGAAAAAATGAAGCCTTCATGATATTTGATAGTTTGGCTCCCTATTAGAAAGAGGTCTCATAAAAGGGGCTCCACACACAAAAAGAATTCTCTCCGTATTATTTCACATAACTCTCCTTCTAGGGATGAAAATGGGTCGGATTATATCTGACCGTATCCATTTCCATATCTAATTCAGATCGAATTCAGCTATTATTGTTTTAATCCGATCAGATCTGGATACAAATCAGGTCCTGTCGTGGGACTGCCTGTGACTCAGGGGATGATGAAGTTGTGGCATCCTGAATTTCTGAAATTCTTCGAATAGTTAGTTCAAAAATCTTTCGGATATGGATAAAGATGCAAATATACTTGATTTTTTTTTTTGTTTAGATCTAGATTCGGATATCCGTATAATATGGATAAGTGAAAAGAAGAAGATTAAGTTAAGTTAAATCAGAGAACCAATTAAGAAATTAACCAAACCTTAACTAAAAGAAATCCAGATATCGGATGACCGTCACTTAAAATAATAACCCAAATATAGAATACCTGATTCGAATAAGATCCTTCAAATCACCCCACATGCCTGAAAAGTACCAACTTCTCATCCATCTGTTTCATCCCTTTTTTCTCTTCATCGTCTTCAACCAACTAGGGTTTTGAAGGTCTGTCCATTTTTTAGTTTCGACCCGGCGATTACAATTGGCAATAGCCATGAGATACCTTGGAGGTGCCATTGATCTCTCTACTTCGATGACAAGCATCCTTGAATAGTATATTCTTTATAAAATTGTTAGTTTTTATTATTGATAATACTTGTTAAAATTATATTTTTAAATTAATTTATTCTTTTATGATCATATCTTTATTGTTTGTTTTTATTCTTCAATTTTGCTCAAATTTGATTAATATCCAAAAAAAATATTTGATCTATATCCGTATTCGAATAAAAAAATATGGATATGTTTAATATCTGATTCGTATCCGTGTTCGTTCATAATAAATATAGATATACTTAATATCCGATTCATATCTATATCTATTTAGAATAAATATAGGTATTAATTTTGATATCTATTTAATATCCGTATCCATATCCATATTAGTTGAAAAATATGGATACAAATATAAATATATCAATATCCGATCTGTTTTCGATCCATATCCGATCCGTGTTTAGCCCTATCTCTTCTTCTATATATATAACCATCCCCTCTCTCCCACTAAAGATAAAAATATTAATATCATACTCCAACTAAAAAACACTCAATTATATTAATCTTGAGACTTAATCTAACTTAAAGTGGACTAGCACTAAAAAACAAAATATTCTAACTAGTTTAGGAATAAGAAACAAAGATAAACTCAGAAAAAAAATTCTAATATAAGTAGAACAAGTAATGGACATCCAACATAGTAAACTTGTTCATAAATTCTTTGATAACCTTGCGATTTGCCCTTCTTAACCTACCCACAATATCTTACTTCCTCTATCCATGGGATAGCATGTTAAATAGATTAAATGAGAGGCACTTTTGTAAGTAATTAAAATGGGACAAACTTGAAATGATGTCGCAACTTCTTACTTAGCACTATGACTATAAAATCTTTTTAAACGAACACATAAATATGTTCCTTCCAATCCCCCCTTGCTTTCTGAAAAAAAAAAGAGGGAGTAATGTTTTATCGACGATCATGTTTTAAATTTGGATATGTTAGGTAACATTCACCAAAAATTTTAACATGGTGCAGTCAGGTTAACAATACTATTAACCAATAGTTTAGATCAGCACAGCATCAATCGGAACATTAAATGCAACAGATGACGAAGCAGTATTTTTTGATGTGAGTTAAGCTATTGTTACTATTAAAATCGAGATGTCTGGTTCTAAATTAAAGGATGTCTTTTATTACTCGTGATTCAGTGAGGGCCCACCGTCCATGTATTGACAATAGCCGAAAGCCCTGGGATATAGAATCGGATCTTTTCGATTCATTCTTGAGTTCCAAGAGACCACGGCTCCAAATAGCCATTTCATTATATATAAGATTATAATAATAATTTAGTTTACTTTAATACTTTCTTACAATATATTGGCAATGCTCTTTCTATGGAAAATGCTATAGCTAATCTTAGTTTTTCTTGTTAGGACCATGCATATGTTTATTTCAGGACCAAGAAACTCAAGTAGCACTTCCGGCTAATTTTTTTGGGTGAAATTATAAGTCTTTACTAATGGTGCCAGAGTAAGCTCGGCCTATGGCCTATATGAATTAGGAAATACCATAACATGAGTCCATTTTAGATTAATTGACCACAGGCTGGTCGTAGTAATTATGATCGGATTTGTGATAATTATAATTTAATTTAAATTAATTTAGACCCTTAACCAGGTGAGGATGTTTAGGCTTAAAACTAAATAAATATATAAGGACCATCACGTGTGTATTTACTCTATCAGCTATGCATTGGAAAGATCAGGATATTTATACTGGGCCAAGAAATACCTTCCGGCTAATCTTTTTAGGTAAGATCTTGGGTTGTTATATTATTTTTAGTTTATTACAAAGTGGGGTAGGCTATATTAGCCATTGCATAATTTGTTTTAAAGCATTCGCATAGGAGATAAATTTAAAGCAAAAATGGAGGAATAAATTTGGATAAAATCTATGTAAAACTACTCGAACATCTTAGTCAAATGGTTAAAATGGATTAAAGGAAGAATTGTGTCTGCCACCTTTTTTGAAATTTCAATGGTACCCGCCCTTAACCTGCACAAACCTTGTACTAAAAGACCAAAAGAATCATCCAAACTCTAACCCAACTGACGGCAAGTTTTTATCATCTAAACTGTTTTGGTGATAATCATATTTCCGTCAGGTGTATTCGATTTTTCACCTATAAATTTTTCTTGTCTGATCTTTGATTAATGCGATTCAGGATATATTAGAAGTCTTACTCAACACTGGATTTGATAAAAGTAGTTTCGTACTGAAATTATATCTGAAGTATTATTGGTGGCTACCAATGATATATCAGTGTAAATATTTGAGTTTCTTGGAGACCTATGAATTAAGTTCCTCCTCACATTCATGCTTAGCCTTCAATTTAAGTTCATCCAAGATTATTTGATATTGCTCCTTCGGTATTTCCATGAATCGCAAAAGTAATTGCAATATTTAATATGCCATACTAAATAAAAGAAACAGAAAATTATTTGGATGGTACCATGTGAAGGCATTCAAGCTAGTTTTGAAGAAAAAAATGGTTTAAATGGAATTTGAATTCATGACTAACCACCTTAATTAACATCCATCATCTTGTTAGGCTCCATCCTCCCCTTCTGGTTTTGGAAAAAAAAGGAAAAATCCAACAACATCTCTGATGTCCATACCATTTGAAACTTTATCCTAAAAGATTAATTCCTTGTATCAAAATCTATTGTGATGATGATATATGGTTATCATATATTTTTAGTCTAGGCATGAATTCAGCAACATTGATATTTATAGAATTTGAAGTTTAATTGCTATCTGATACACTTAAATTTAAGTGCTTTGATTGGATTAAAAGCATCCTCGAACCCATCTAAGGAGATGGAGGAAAAAGCAAAAAATCTCCTCTTGAATAATTTGCACCTCGAACGGACAGGATGATGGAGGAACATCATTTTATCAAGATGGAATTATCCAAATCTCAAGCCAACACAAAGGAAGAGATGCCAATCCTTCACTGAATATCCAAATGGCATGCAAACATGTATAAGAGTCAGTTGATCAGCCGCTTATCCAACTAGATTGCCTCATCCTACTCGAGCACTAGGGGCTATCCCTGCTAACCCATCTTCTCATTCAAAAAGAGAGGGTAGAAATTTTTCACTCAATTCACTGAAAAAGAAATGGTCATCTTACAAATGAAGCTGAAATCAACTGGTTTCTTGGCTTGCCTTCCTTTCCAACCTCTCATAATCCTTTTATGGAATAAACTTGTACATGGAAATTGGAATCCAGGGATAAACTTAGAATTTGCCTTCAGAACCAACTTGAGCACCTCACTTGCTGTCATATAGATGATATGGTAGGTTGCCAAGAATTAGATGAAAAGTAGAATGAAGTTGGTGCTCAAACGGCTACAATCATGAGCACTTCAAAAATGTGAAGATCGTGTCTTCTTAGACTTTTCTTTCAGCTTTGTATGTGTTAGGCGAAACCTGTGACATTATTGAGATGGAGCCGCCCACTAACTCTTCCAAAAGCTATAAAATAATAAGATGATGTAACCCCCATATAGCAACCAATGGTAGGGGAGGCAGTTTGGCAGTTTGGCCTCTTTTGGCTTGACTGCTTGATTGAAGCTCCAACTTGGGATTGATTAATGCAGGAAAACACTTTTCGTGAAAAACGCGAAGAAAGGAATCACATCTCCGAGTTATAAAATTTGAAACTATTCACACAAAAGTTGTGGCTTCCAATATGGATGCAGATTATTATCTGAGAGGGTCACTTTTGTAGTAGGAGATATGTATCTGCTCGTCCCTTGATTGCCGTGTGGTTTTCCATTTAGAAAAAAAGAAAAAGAAAAAAGAAGGCAACTGTATTTAGTCAATATATGATTGTTTTGCTTTTATATTTTAAGGGAAAATGGGTCTTGGAAAAAATGGTGCAAGAAAGTGAAAGATAATTTGAATGTCTTTCGATTGGTACTTTGGCTACAGCATGATAGGTAAAGTATGCTAAGATGATGTGGAGAATTGAGTTAACAACATGATTTTTTTTTTTGGATCTATCATTTTAATAAGCACACAAGGGCTATAAATCTTGGGACTATGCTTTATATATGTCCTTTAGAAGAATTAGGCTCAACCCATATCAGCTCTATTAGCCCCTGCATCAATCATGTGCCATCATATTGCAATCGCCTACAACATCATCAAAACCATTAGAATTAGGAAACACAAAGCACTTAACTTCCCTTAGATGGACAAATTGAATATTGTCTAGCCTATAGATTTGCTGAAACAAGCATCATATTCTAAGCATAAGTAGATTATATTTTGAGATGGACTACTCTCCACTCGAGCAAAGACATTATTTACTCCTCTTAGATTGATCGGACCTAAATGTGAGAATCCATACTGTTGATTATGATTTATACTACTGAAAATGCATAAAGAGCAAAAATGACATGCTTGGAAAGCCTCTAGTCTACACATCAAGTAAGTGCACAAATGAATGTACGGTTAAAATAATATAAAATTATTTTTTTCAAAAATCTAACATTATTATTTATTGCTTTTCAATTTATGTATATTTTAAATATATAGATTATGATCAACAAGATGAATTTTTAATTTAAATATTTTTTTCGTGCAGTTCAGTATGCTAGCACTATAAAAGCTATGTCTCCTTGATGCATAAATTAGAGACCATAATGGTTAAAGAATTGCATAGAATGTGTTTGTTATCATTATACTTTGTATGGAGAACGGAGGCAAAAAAATTCTTAGTCTTAACGGCAACCGGCAGAAATAGAACTACTCCAGCTTGGTGCGGCTTACCTTCATCATAAATGCAGGACGGATAAAAAGCAAACATGTGTGCTTCCTTTTAGAAACAATTGAAAAAGGAAAGCTTTAGCTTTTAGTTGACCAGTTCACTCAACCGGAGACTTCTCTTTCTCTCTTCTTTCTCCGGGGTGGGCATACTGAGGACATCTTTCCACTTTCGATCGTGGTACCACATTTTGATTAGGTGCCTGTCTTCTTCAATATATTACTTTCTTTTCTTTTTTTTTTTCTTTTTTTTTGGTAAAAAATAGGAGGGGTGGAGGGACGAACCCATCCACCTAACAGCCCCCACTGGGCCCCCATTCTACCAGTAAATGTTCGATGCGGGTTGCAAGTTTTCGCATGCCATCCCCGACCTGTGGGCTCTCCCCACTGGGATCAACATCCACGTGTGAGTACGTCACCCCAGCACCACCGAAGCTATCAGCGGACCAATAAGCCGTCCCAATCTACGTGTCCGAGCAGAAAGTATCTGGTCTTTTTAATTTAATCGACGCCCGTGCATTTCGAACTCGAAATCACAGGATTAAAAGTAAGGTCCGGTTCCACTGAGCTACCACCTTTGTGGCAATATATTACTTTCTTTCCTAGAAGGCTAGACTTCACATGGTGTTATTTGTTTCTTAAAACAAAAGCATGGTGTTGCCGTCTACACTAGCGAATAGCCATCCGCATGTCTGAGCTATACACACATTCCTCTCAAAGTAGGATATCACACTTAATTCACACTAGGTACACATATTACATGGGGAAGGGTGTGCACACTGTGAAATAATTGTGAATGTGTATAAGTAGGTCTAGCGCTGGAGTTATGGACGTCACAAGATGATACATGCAAGGCATCTCTATTACAGCTGGGAGGGGTGGCAGCATGTCTCTAGCCAAATACTCAATTGAGAAAATCCATAGGGTAAAAATTCTTTCCATGGAAGTCGGGCTTGTAGCACTTTATCCAAAACGAAACAACAAAAAAAAAAAATCAATTAGTTTTTCTATTATGTTATAACTTAATTGGTTGGAAAGGAGGATCCTAGAAACATAATCTCAATTCCCTTAAAAACATGTACATATTTTCAAGCAGCGGAGTGTAACCACTTTTTATTTTCTAGCAGTGCTACCCGAAGATATATTATTTGATCCCTTTACCATGAAACCATGGTTAGTTTTATGAGAACACCATATGCTTGCTAATAAAAAACCTGAGACATTAGTTTTGTGAAACTCACAGCTACTAAATAACCTCTCAACTAGCTGCAACTTGGGAGGATGGACTGATCAGTTGTTAGGTGGGGTGCAAAAACTGAGAAGAACATTACCAAGCCATATGGCCCTTTGCTACTGGCTATGTTGTAGCCTCATTCAAAATGAATAGGCATCAAGTCAAAAAAAGGGTAGAAAAGAACACAGTGACCAGCTGATTGCCACCTGAATTCTTGTAAGAACCAGGAGAATAACGTCGTAGGCTACTGCTTCCAGAGTGGTGCAAAATTTACAAGCATGTTGATGTGGTCTCATCTTCATAGGGTTAAACCTTTCCTGTCACCCTTCTCCCTTCGTATGCGGACCCTCCATAATGGATGAACAAAGCCCATGTAAGAGTGGAACAAGTGAGGCTCACAACGCATGAAGATAACCTCCACATTGGTCATCAATCTTCTCTCACTTTCCCCCCTAGAAGATTGAAGTCTCATTATATGATCTTTCTATAAGGAAATCAACGCACTTGATCATAAACTACCATGCACAAACACACACACACACACAAAAAAGGTAGACTTTTTTTTCCTAGAAAATGATGATGCCAATACAAGAACATTGTAATGAACTGCAGTTATCTTAGTTGCTAAAACCACTTGACACGAATAACATGGAGTGTCACTTCAACAAACTATAACGAAAATATGAAAAGCATGATCAAAGTCATTGAGGCCAATCCACGAGGATACTCAGAACAGAAGCAAACAGTTTTCGGATGATCCAGGCAACTAACCATCAACACATGAATTTTCCACATAGGATCCCATTGATCAAGATCCTGATAATTTAACAATTATTGTGCCAAATGCAACCAATATACCAGCAAAGCATATATTTCCATAGAAAAGGAAAAATTCCGTGTTCTTTACCAGCTGTTTGAATTCCTTACAGCTACCAAGAAGATTATGTGCCTTTAGGGTAAGCATTAGAAAACCTGCACCATGGATACTCTGCCAAACACCAGACTGGACCATTCCACATTCGTCTGATTATAAAACACGCTGTTAAAATATATACCTACCTTCTGATGAGAGAATCTTTCGAGCAAACCCGTATCTTGTTTAGGAATAAAATTGATACAAGAGGAGACAAACAAGAACGAAAACAAAACCTTCTGATGAGAGATGAACAGAAATTCACATGGCTTTATGCAACACCACCTTCAAAAATACGCCCACTTATTCACATTAGAACGCAGTGCTGCAAAATTCTCCTATTGACTTGTCATACAATATAAAGACTTAAAACTTGTTGTATACCAATAAATGTTCTGAGTCAGCCTAACCTGCTCCGAGAAAAATGCAGAGAGCATTGCAAATTAAGAGGCTTATTAGTTAAATTTCCTGAAGTAGTAGATTCTTTCAAGATGATGGAATCATTAATATCAACTAAGGTTCCACCACCAGTCGAAGCATGGTGCAGGTACAGCAATTAACCTGGTATGATAGATTTTTTTCCCCCTTCAGCAGTAAAGCATTCTAACATCATGCAAGTTTGTTCCAAGAAATTCAATTGAAAGAAATATAATCCATAGAGAAATTCAAGGAGGCGAGGGCCGACATTGGCACAACAATAAAATTGCTCCATTGTAACCTGTGTCACGGGTTCGAAACACGGAAACAATCTATTGGCACCATCCTGCATTGGGATGCTTCTTTTGGAAAATTCTAGGAAGAAAAAAACATTTTTTATCTTATGTACATCCCATGATCATACCTAAAACTAACTATATGGAAGCTCCAGTGGTAAAACTGATCAAGTGCTCTAACATGTACATGGAGTAGGAGTTACCAGTCAGATAAATGCAAAAGAGCTGGCAACAGCGTCATGCCCGGAGATGGCTTTTCTTTTGGGAAATTCTAGGAAGAAGAGAACTTTCTTTTATCTTATGTAAATCCCATGATCATACCTAAAACTACATGGAAGCTCCAATGGTAAAACTGAAGTGCTCTAACTTGTTAATAGAGTAGGAGCTACCAGTCAGATAAATGCAAAAGAGTAAGTGACACATGTCAAGATAAGAGTACAAATAACTGTCACGCCCCGAATCCATCACCCGGGTCCGGCATGCGACCGGCCGCATGAGCTCTAGAGCAGTGCCCTAAATATCATGCAAGGCCTAAGATAAACAACAATTCAATAAATCCACAACTAATTAATTAATTCAAATTGACAAATCCGACATGTCCAAATAAACAATCGGTTCAATTACAAGATTTTCAAATGTTCATCAATAAAAGATAAACTGCTTCTAACTATCTAGCAGTCAGACTCCATGCTGATCTCATTTCTCGTCCCACCCGATGGACTCTACAAATCCAGTGCCTCTGAAAAAGAAAGTAAGAGTAGTATGAGCTTTTCCAGCCCAGTAAGAATCCCAACAACCACACACAGTAATAATGATAAAATCATCAAAGTAACAAATAAATGTCATTTCATCATTTCAAAAGCTCAACAAACAACAAGTATATATAACCATTTCACACACATAAATCCTTTTTCACATTATGTGATCAATTTCCGTATTACTTTGATTCCCAAGTTTTTAGACTTTTCACTTCTGGCTTTGGACTAACCAAGTTCATGACCCAGTCCAAGACTGCACAAATCCCACGCATAAGCTCGTGGCAGCTATCCCACGCGTAAGCCCGTGGAGGCTATCCTACGCATAAGCTCGTAGAGGCTATCCCACGCGTAAGCCCGTGGAGGCTATGCTACGCATAAGCTCGTAGAGGCTATCCCACGCATAAGCTCGTGGCAGCTATCCTACGCATAAGCTCGTAGAGGCTATCTCATGACAAGGTTAGTCCAACCCATTTTACATGTCTAGTTTTACATGTTTAATCACATTTCAATCACGTCACATATTTTCATAATTTCTCAAAAATATGTTATTCCTTCCCAATTTAATTATTCCAATACTTTTCATAATAAACAAAATGCACACCTCATAGTGTCATACAAGCTCAAAAACAAATAGCAACATACTGATAAAATATATCCAACGATAAATCGAATATATGCATAAATAAAAGTGCTCAGATATAGGGATTCTTACAGAAATTTGTAGACTGACTCAAACACGGATCCGAATCACAACCTACGTGCTGGGGTGCTGAGTCCCCTGATCAAAATCTCCTGGCACCGCTGACTCCTCCCCTACAATATCAATTACAAATCACAAACTAAATCATTTAATATTAAAATATTCTAAACTATAATTCACTTTTGCTATGGAGTCCATCACCAAGTTCCCAAATATCTCAATCCCTCCAGATCTCGGGACAGTCGGGGTGGCCCGACTTCCACCTTATACCACCGGCCTACGTCGTCGCCAGCCGTGGCCGCTGCCACGCCGGCGATGATGGCCGGTCCCGGTGAAGGGACCAAAAGAAGGGAGTGGATGAGAGAGAAGGGTTCTTCCCTTCCCTTCTCCCTTCACGGATGGAAATACATCTCCCATCCTGCACCTCTTGGTCCAAGGCAACGGCCATGGTGGCTGTGCCTTTACCTTCCCCAACCCGACACACCTCGGCCACCACTGGCCGAACCATCGCTGGCCGTCTCTGCTGCAGTCGCCGGCGATGGTGGCCGGCCAAAAGAAAGAGAGAAGAGGAGGTCCCTTTTCTTCTTCTTTCCCCAACACCCGAAAGGGTCCCCCCCCTCTTCTTCTTCTTTCCATCATCAGCCGAAGGCCCTCCTCATGGTGGCTCGGCCTCTTCCCCTCCCCCCCCACCCGACGGCAACCCAAGCAGCCTCCCCCCCGACCGCCGTCGTTGCCGCCGGTGGCCAACCCACGCGAGAGGAAGAGGAGGAAGGGACGGGATCACGAGGAAGAAGACCTCGGATCCACCATCCCCCATCACCAACCAAAGCCCTAGAACCCTGCTCCGACCTCCCACAGTCCCGATTCAACCCCCAATGCCATGGATCCCGGCCAACCGGCGGCCGGCGGTGGCCAAAATTCACAAGGAAGAGGCCGAAACAGGGGTACCCTGTTTCGGACTCTTCTCCGACGATCTCACCGGCCAAATCCCCACCATCACCGCCTTAAGTCCAGAAAATGAAACATAAGGAAGGGAGCCCCACTTACCTCGGTCCGACGGTGTGCTCCGGCGACCTTTCCGACGAGGATCGGAGGAAGAGTTCGTGAGCAACCCGGATTAAAAATCACCGAAGAAAAGAGGAGGGCTTCCCCGCGGCTGGCCGGATCTCGAGTCTCCGGCGCTCGGTCTCCTCCGGCGAGTCACCTCTCCAACGCCGCCGCCGCCGTCGTCCCCCCTTGCACCCTCCCTTCGTCCACCATGATCGTGCCTAGGGCACGATCGTGATAAGGGGATGGGCCCGGTCCTAGGCACGATCGTGATAAGGGGATGGGCCCGGTCTTTTCGGGCTGGCCCGTCCCCCTTTCCTTTTTTTTGGGGGGGGGGGTTTTACAATAACTAAGCAAAATGTCCTTTCTCTCTTTACCTTTTTAGCACAACATTAGTGCCCACACCCATTGTTAACAAAAATTTTGGCCAGAAGATTAACTCTTTGAAATCTTCAATGAAGTATTATGATTGCACGAAGGTCTCATCATAGCAATTACAGTCTTTGGATTCATCTAAACAAACAGACAAAATTTGCATCTACATTCTTACAGAAGAGATCAGCATTAAGTCAGCAGCTATTAGTTGAATAGAGAAAGAAAAGAGAATGCAGAAAAGCAAACCTCCTGTATACTTGCCAAAATTTATGGTAAGAACTTGAACTTGACATCACCAATCAATAGAGGCCAAATCATGACCAAGCATCGAATTTATATAGCTTCTAAAACCGTGAATTAGTAAAATGCCCACGTCATGCCTGTCCTCCCCAGAGACCATGACCATGAAGCATAAAAGATGTCTAAATCTCGAGAAGTATAATCATCTTGACCGAGTTAATTCCTGCCATGAAAGTGGAGCATACGGGAAGAGGAGCGGATCCGGCCCAGAATCTATGTGGACTAGGGGATATTGTAATACAGTTAATCATGGTACTTGTGATTAGATTTGAACCTTTAGCTTGACGAGGATGTTGAGGCTTAATGGAGGGAGTATATAAGGACTTACATGGGCGTGTGATTAGTCCATATCGATTTTTGCTAGGTAGATCGATCTTAGGTATTTATATAGGATCAAGGAACTCAAATGGCTAGTTTTTTTAGGTAAGGTCCTAGTTGTTATAAAATCAATATAAAAGTAAAATACGTTACAAAAATGTGACCATAAACGACAAGATGCATGCACGAACGTTTAAGATCTCGGTGAGTTAAAAGCATCTTGGATTGATTCAACGGTATTAAAACTGTTGCATTTTGACTCACCTCCTTTATGGATTGATGAAGAAGCTCCATGCTGGGTGGAGGGTCTCCTGTGACTTCTGAAGGAAACCATTACCGGATTATTGAGTTTGGGTTGGCACAATCACCTTTGAGGATGATCGACAAAGCTACTATAAACTCTTCTTTACGATTTGTAATCATTATCCTGATCTCAGCCATTCTATATGTTGTCTATATATAGCTCCATCAACATTTAGTTCATGAAAATTGCTTGCAGAAAACTCTCAATTGCCTAAGAAGACGGCATTTTGCTGGACTAGATATTTTGGACAGGAAAAAGAGGTCTGTTTGCAGGCAGCTGTCTTGTGTGAAGGGGTTCTGCTGTGATCCTACCTCTTTTTCTCATTCCTAACCCTTTGTAAACAATCTCTGTAAACTCTCTTCTATCGATAAAAGACGGACGGCTTTTCCTCCCTGTTCATTAAAAAAAAGAGCAAAAAAAAATCTTTACACAGGAAAAGTCGTAAATGTTGCTACCTCAGTGCAACTCATTCCATATTACGACCTTACATGATACCACTAGAAGCATTACTATAAAGCAGAGTGATTCTTGCTAATTAAGATGCAGCAAAATGGAATTTGTCATCACCAATTCAATAGAGGCCAAATTATGGAGAAATTATATCCTGCACTATACGCACCTACATGGTCATGCACCACACCAATCATACATCGGCTAGCTCCTGAAGGCCATTCACTAAAATGAGCATATGATAAATGAAGCCTATAGGAACGAGACAAGCATTGAATTCATAGCTCCCAAAATCAAAATTGTCTTCCCCATTCTTATCCTCTCCAGAGGGCAGGGATCTTGACTATGACAAGTAAAACATATCCAAATCTTGAAAAGTATAACAATCTTGACCACATTAACTTCTCCTATATATGAATGTGAAGCAAGCAAGAGTAAATGCCGCGATACACACACTATAGAAAAAATACGACATTCCGATTGTTATTTGCCGATGCTAGAGAGAAGCGTCGGTAAGTTGGCTACTATACCAAAATTTGCCAACGTAGCTTATTAGTATCGGAAGATTATGACGCTTAAAAGCATCGAGGAGGATGTGATTTTTCTAACACTTTTTGGCAAGTGTCGTTATACTATGATGTTTAAAAGCATCGTCGGAAGCCAATAACAAGAAGACGCTTAGAAGCGTCATAGGAAGCCATATATTTCCCAAATCTCCCCCTGACCCTTCATCAGCCCCCTTCCCTCTTTATTGTATAGAACCACTAGTTGAGCTCCTCCTCCTCTGCCTCTCCACTAGTCTTCTTCTCCTCCTTCACCTCTCCGCCAGCCCCCTTCTCCTCCTTCGCTAGCTTCTCCTCCTCCTCCTCCTCCTTCTCCTCCCCTCCCGTAGCCACCGCCAATCTGTGGTGTTCTTCAAAACTCTAGCCAACTACCCTCCTCCGTCGACGATGCTGTTGATGCCCCCATGGATCTCAGCCAACCCACTCTCCACTTTAGTGATTTTTTGTTTCTTCTCTTTGGTGATATTTTTGTTTGATGCCTTAAGAATCCCTTGTTGAGTTTTTGTTTGATTTGAAACAATCCACTTCACAATTGGAATGCTTCATTCAAATTTCATGGCGATCACCTTGTAATTTCAAGGAGTTACTTTCAAGCACAAGCCATAAGATATAGTTAATTTGCTGGCATATCATTCTGAATAATTACTTATCAGCAATTAATTATTAAGATGAATAATTGTCTTCTAAGATCATTACAGCATGAATACCTTATTGCCCATCCATCAAGATATCAACAACTATACTTTCATGTCACTAGAAGACTAGCAATGATAAATCCATTTACTGCTCAATATCTAATCTCAAATTTGTGGGTCATGGCGATTCGACAGTAGCCTAATTGGAAGCACTATGACCTGAGATAAGAGAATTTTTGGTTACTTTATAAAGATCTTCTACCATCCAAAGCATGCAAAACATCACAAATTGAAGATTATGGTGCTTTAGCACCATACTTTCTCTTTGATGGATTCCACAATTGTCTTATTAATAAGCCATATTTCATAGTGATTTACACCGAATGATCTCTCTATAGCTGAGAGGGGTTGGTGGGTAGAAGTATCTCATGGTGCATGACGCACTCTGGGAATGGAAAGTTCATTGCTCTTTTGGAAACGACACTATATTATGGTTAATGACCATAGAATACAAGCCACTTGGAGAACAAAGTTCAGGTCTGCATGGAAACCACTGAGGAAAGAGCACTCACATGCTAAACACAACAACGATTCCCTGTGTGTCTTGTTTTTTTTAGCTTTAAAACACTCTTTTGTGCTCTGTTACTATAGTCAGCATATAATGGAGTTTATTTCGATTCTTGATCCTCCTACTAAACTTATAATCTATATTCTGTACAATATTACTCAATTGCTTGTAATTGACTCTTGTGATCAACTTACATAATCCATTTAGAAGATCTAAACATCGAAAATAAAAGAAGAATATAAAAATTGGCATCACAATTTTAGTGTCATTATGAGTGAAATTTCTAGTTAGGCAAGCACTGCTTAAAATCAAATACATTGCTTGTGATTCCCTCAAGCATGCCTAGGATTCCTAATACTTGTCCTTCAAGAGATCTTAATAAAGTTGCAGCAACCTCCTAATATTTGTGGCCTCATGGCATTCACCTTCTGCTTGGAAAGCGGTCGGGCTTGCTCTGTCTGTCTAGGATTGTTGTATCGAGTACCACAGTCTAACAACATAAGATCTTTTAAATCGTGTAGATTGTTATGAAATTTGTGATTTTATCAAATCTTTGTATTCTAATAGAATGTATTCAATGATGAAAGACTAATCTGTTATGAAATTTTTTACAGAATGTAATATTAATTATTTAATTTTATTTATTTTTTTAGATAAGTTGCAATTCAATCAGTATTCTAATATAATGGACAAAAGTTGGATATATAAATCGAGATCCAGCAAAGAATATTTGGATGGAGTTTAGAATTTTATTAAATTTGCATTTGAGAAAGCTAATATGAATGAAAAAGTTTTATATCCATATCGAAAATGTGTAAATTGTCATTCTCTCGCTCCAAAAACTGTTGAAAAATATTTGGCGTGGAATGGTTTTCTAAAGAGTTATACTGAGTGAGTATTTCATTGAGAGTCCATGTTGTTGTCTTCATGTAACCAACTCTCCTATATAGAACACATCTCTAGTTTTGGATCCAGTAATGCACAAAAAAAATCTTGTAGAAGAAGATAATATAAGGGGCTAACTAAAAGATGCTCATAGACATGGTATTGAAAATTTAAGAGATTCTAGTGGAGGATAAAAAGCAGCTGCAATAAGTGATGAGCATACATTTACTGATTCTATAAATATTGAGAAACCTATACCTTTATCTAATGATGAGATAGCTCGTTATCATAACTTGGTGAAAGATTGTGATCAAGAACTATATTCGGATTGTAAGAATTTTTTGAAGTTTTTTTCTTATGCATTTATTCCATTTGAAACATTTAAATGGGTGGTCTAGCAAGTCTTTTACTAAGTTGCTTCAATTATTAAAGGATGCATTTCTGGAAGGTGTTAATTTGCTATCATCTTCTTATGAAGCCAAAAAAATAGTAAAAGTATTGGATCTTGGATATAAAAAGATTCTTAATTGTCCAAATGACTGTATGTTATACCATGATGAAAATGTTAACCAAGAGTCGTGCCATATATGTAGACCTTCATGATAGAAAAAATATAAAGAAGATGAGGATGATTGTTGAATGAAGTGGATGTTACACGGACTAAGAAAAAATTGACCAAAATTTTGCATTATTTTTTTCTTATACCTAGATTGAAAAGGATCTATGCATCATCAAAGATAACTTTATCGATGAGATGGCATGACTAAAGTCTTACAAAGGATAGAATGTTAAGACATCCAGTAGATAGTTTAGTATGAAAAGTATTTGATGATAGGCATCACGATTCTGCTTCTGATCTTCGTAGTGTTAGCCTGGATTTAATATTTGATGGGTTCAATTCATTCCGAATGATGAATTCTACATACAATACTTGATCGGCCATTTTGATTCTGTATAATTTGCCACCATAGATGTGTATGAAACAATCTTTTACTTATTCTGTCAATGGTTATTCCAGGTGATAAAGGTCCAGGTAATGATGTTGATATTTTTCTGCAGCCTTTAATAGAGGAATTGAAATAGTTATGGAAGGGTATCAATGCATTTGATGCTTTTACTGGCCAAAATTTTAAATTGTGGGCAGCTCTTATTTAGACTATCAATGATTTTTCTGTATATACTAATTTATCTGATTGGAGCACTAAGGGGCATATTGCATGTACTTCTTGCGAGGATTCAACCTATTCGTATTGAATAAAACATGGAGAAAAGTTATATCATATGGGACATCGTCGATGGTTAGAAGCAAACCATCCATCTCGTTTCAAAACAATTTGTTTGATGGCACTGTAGAGTTGCGACCTACCCCAATTTCACCAACTGGAACTGAAGTTCTTAGACAAATGCATGGCATCAATTATCGTTATGGTGAGGTCTCCAAATGTTAAAAGAAAAAAGTAAGGGTGGATGTTGGAAGCTCAATGAATGAAGGGTTAATAGAGAAGCTCAGTACTAGCAATCTTGATGCACGAGTGTTTTATAATACTAACAACTTTTTCAAAAATGATGACAACGTATATAGGCATGAAAATGATGATGACAAAATGGCAACATCTACACATAGAGATGTTAAGAAGATAAGAAAAAAAAGGAGCATTTCCTTTGATTTACTTTATTAGGAGTCTAATCTTCTTCGGCATAATCTTGATGTGAAGCATATAGAGAAGAATATTTGTGATAATTTGATTGGAACATTGTTAAATCTTGATGGAAAGACCAAAGATAACTTGAAAGCACGTCTTAATTTGAAAGACATGGGTATAAGATAAGAGCTTCATCCAAAAGAGCTTGCCAAGGATAAAATTTATATACCTCCTACATATTCCATAATATCCACTCGAGAGAAAGATCTTTGCCTATTAGTTCTGAAAAATATTAAGGTTTCTGATAGGTATGCATCAAACTTTTTATGATATGTAAATCTCAAGAAGCGAAAACTTTCAAATCCTAAAATTTATGATGGTCATATTTTGATGCAAGATATCTTTCTTAACTAAAGATAATCTAATTTAATGTCATATCATATATAATATTCTTAACTAAAGATTTAATAATTTTGCAGAGAATTTTTAGTTGCTCAGTGATGAGTCAACCATAAAATTCATCCGAAACCAAAGATTGAGCAACAATGGTTGTTTGAGTTATTTTCTAAATGGCTTTTCAAACAAGTTAGACGTATAATACATTAGGATTTTTTTTTGAATTTTGGTGGACATTAACATTGAATAATTAATCATTACTTGTATCATATTTTTAGGTACCAATGATGATGGAGAGAAATTATTTCGATGAATTAATAGTCATTACTCGAGGTCCGAATGATATTGTCAGCAGATAATGGTTTCCTCATCAATGGCATTAAATTTTATACTAAATAACGTGAGAAATTTAGAAAAGCCTAAAATAGTAGAGTTAAGGTAGAAGCGGATGGAAAAACTTATTATGGTACCCTTATAGATATTTATGAGTTGGATTATTATGGAAAGTTTAAGGTAGTATTATTTTGATGTGATTGAGTTGATATAAACTTACCTAGAGGTTTGAAGCAAGACATAAATGAGTTCACACTTGTGAATTTTTTAAGGTTGGTATATACTGGTGTGTTATTGAAGGATAACTCATTCATTTTTTCATCTCAAGCTCAATAAGTGTTTTTTTTTGCAAGACTCAAAAGATAAGGAATGTGCTATTATCATTAAGACTAAACCTAAAGACTTATATGATATGGAGAAAGAGTTGGAACAAAAGGATGATGAGACTTATACTCAGAATATGCCTTATAATATTGTGCTAACTAATGACTAAATGCTATAATAAGTTTGGTTAGGATGGATGCTGAAGGAGAGAGTAATAATTCTTGATTCTTATTAGTAAGAAATATTTATGATGTATACCTTGTATGAAATATTATTTTCTTTTATCATGTTTGTTTAATAGATATCAAATCTTGTTAGCATTTTATTTAGTATTGATTTTTATTTAGCTAATATTAATTTTTATTTATGCATCCTAGGTAATATCATGCGCCGAGAGAAATGATCTAGAGATGTGGAGTTTCAACATTCTCAGGCTTTTGATTAATCCTTGCAGTCCTAGGACCCAACAACATGAGCCCTAGTCTCAGCACGAGCTCCTACTAATTTTTCAAGCAAGAAGGTTAGTATGGATGACTTGCAGCTAGATCCAGAATAATTTAATTAAAATATTATATTTTTATTCCTATTATGATTTAAATATTTTATTTTATTTGACCTCATATTACTTAATGCATATATTTAAAGTTAATAACACTATAAAACAACGTTAAAAGATACACAGATGACGCAAATAAGTG